>NC_058165.1:14563914-14768009 GCF_020080835.1 Cotesia glomerata
GTTTATCTCTCCAAGACCAAGGGTTCTTGCTGCATATATAGCTGCCTTATACAAGAACGACCCCTTATGCGCATTCTCATGTTTATGAACAATTTGCATAAGAAAGTCATCCTCGTCTGCAGTGAAATTGACAACTTCGTGTGTTAAACCCAGGACCAAACGATCATGCAGCCGCTCCAAACTCTGCAGACCTCTCCCACCGATGGACCGGGAGAGGTATAATCTGGCGACTGATGAATTGGGGTGCGTGCTCCGGTTCATGTTGATAGTCTTACGGGTTTTGATGTCGAGATCTCGCAGATCCTTTCGGGCCCATTTTAAGACACCGAAAGAGTATAGTAAGACTGGGACAGCGAGCGTGTTAGTAGCGGAGACTTTATTTTTACCGGAAAGTTCGGAGGACCAAATTTTCCGGAGTCTCCTAACATACTCGCTACGGAGAGTTGCTTGGACTTCGGAGACCGCATGCATGCGGTGCTCTTCCATTCCTAGATATCTATACAACTCTCCGGCGTCTAATTGTCTTAAAACGCTCCCATCTACCAACTCGACATCATCACCCGTAACAGAGCACTTACCCCTCGCCAGATGTACGACCGCACACTTGTCCAACCCAAAAGACATTCCAACATCCCGCGTGTACTCTGCTACGATGTTAAGAGCCGCCTGTAGATGATCTTCATCAGCACTATACAGCTTCAGGTCATCCATATAAAGCAGATGGGTAATCGAGTATTTTCGATCACCCGGAGGCCCCACTGAGTACCCACGAGTTTTACGGAGAGCAACAGATATAGGCAGCAGTGAGATGTAAAACAGCAGAGGGCTTAAGGAATCACCTTGGAAGACCCCTCGTTTGTACTCTACAACTCCGGTTATGTGCAATGCGTTTCCACTTCCAATGTGAAAACGCGTTCGCCAAAGCTGCATTGTACGCCGAATGCATTCCACTATTTCAGGATTGACCCCCAGGCATTTGAGGAGATATAAAATCAACTCATGAGAAGTTGAGTCAAATGCCTTGCGATAGTCGATCCAGGCCATTGACAGGTTGCGTTGATAGTAGATCGCATCTTGTGTGACACATCGATCAACTATCAAGTTCTCTTTGCAACCTGACAGGCCTCTTTTGCTGCCACGCTGTTCATATATCTGTTGCCATACAGGTTCTATCTCCTGCAAAATACGGTTGTTTAAAATTTTTGTAAAAATTTTATAAACCGCATTCAAGCAGGTGATAGGCCTGTAATTCTTTTTATTATTATTATTATTATTATTATTATTATTATTATTATTATTATTATTATTATTATTATTATTATTATTATTATCGAGAAAATTAGAATGTCAACATGATGGCAGATTCTTGTTGGATTCTTAAAAGAGAAATACCAGAAGACAACAGAAAACGCGAAAGAAACCCACTGCCCCGACTAGAAATTGTAGTGAGGAATGCCGAAGAATTAGTGAGGGGCAAGTTTGGCTTGCCTAACTTAGGCAAGCCTAATTTGCGCCTTCTTAAATCCACGTTAGGCAAAACGAAGATTGGCATGCCAAATTTGCATGTAATTTGGGACATCTATGGCAAGCCGAACTTCGACGAACCTTTGGAATGCCTGACTAGCTGGAAGTAACGATAACCAAAGATTTGCCGAAGTTTGGCTTGCCATAAATGTCCCTAATTACCTTTAAGTTTGGTAAACCGAACTTTCGTAAGCCTTTGGATTTTATAATTTCCTGCAAGTTAGGTATTCCAAACATTCGCCAAACTTCGTTTTACCATAGATGGCTCCAATTACTTTCAAGTTTGGCAAACCGAACTTCCGTAGACCTTTGGATTTTATAATTTCCTGCAAGTTAGGCATTCCAAACATTCGCCAAACTTCGTCTTACCATAGATGGCCCTAATTACTTTTAAGTTTGGCAAACCGAACTTCCGTAGACCTTTAGATTTTATAATTTCCTGCAAGTTAGGCATTCCAAACGTTTGACGAACTTCGGCGTTTCTTGCCAAAGTACTCTAAAACGGAGTGGAAGAAGATATTTGGCTTTAAGTCTTTCGAAGTTTAAGCCTTTTAGATCTATACATATAAAAGTGTGTATTTTTGAGAGTATTTGTGTATTGTACATATAAACATGGTGTCTCATGTACCCGAATAGAAATTTCAGTGAGACATATGCCGAAGAACCAATTCGGAGCAAGTTTGGCTTGCCTAACTTAGGCTTGCCTAGGTTGTACCTCATACAAACTAAGGTAGGCAGAACGAACTGTTTGGCTTGCCATATTTGAACGTAACTAGGAAAAGTTCATGGATTCCTTAAGTCTGATATATCATGGGAACGCCGAACTGGTTTCAAGTAACGAAAACCTGAGTTTTGCTAGTTGGGAGCGAACTTGGCTTTCCGAACTTAGGCTAGCCCAATTCGAATCTTATTTGTTTTAAATTAGGCAAGCCGAACATTGGTTGTGCTAATAAGTATCTTGAAGTAAGAGGTCTCTCATCATCGGCGTAGCGTCGCGGTATGGTATAGGGCCCTCGTGCGTCGGGTACCGTGTTCGAGTCTCGCGTTCGACATGTAGGATTTTTAATAATTAATAATTACTAATTATAATTACTATTAAGGCGAGTGTGAATTAAAGTTAAGTGTTATGATTGATTAGTGTATCTAACTCCTCCATCATCTCCTTCCCCCTTGACTTATCAAATCTACCAATCAAAAAAACCTCTTCACATTAAAAAACGCTCCAAAAAACAAAAAAAAATTACAGAAAAAATAAAATTAAATAATAAAAATAATATTAAATAAAAGCAACAAAGAATTTGTTTTTTTTTTTATTCATGAAATATTCAAAAAATTTAGTCCTAAATTAAATATTTATACTTAAAATAATAAAAGAATATAAAAAAATAAGCATTTGTTATTATTAATTTTCGCTTGATAATAAAAGAGCTAAAAATCAAGAAAGAATTAGATTTGGATTCTTCGTTGCGAATTTGGTTTCCAAACTGCAACCTAATCAGGAAGCCAAGTTAGGCTGAGCCTCGCAACTGCGTTACATCCCAAACTTTGGCCTAGTTTAGATGCCTCACTAACTGCAAGTTTGGAATTCGGTATACCTTACTTGCGCCAAATCTCTGCCTCACTGAAATTTATAGTCGGGGCGTGGATCTTTTGAAAATAAAAGAATTCGACATAAACGAAGGACAGTCAGAATTTCGAAGATATGGTGTCGTACCTTCTCCTGATATGCTAATTTTTACAGATTTTAAATTTTGTCAATTTTTCAATTCTAAGATCATATTCTATCCATGAAAATACACCCAAGTCATTAACAACCGTGTTCAATAGATTTTTTCTCATATTATAACTGCAATTTTCCCAATATTTTTCGGTTTTTCGTAATTTTTTCAAATTTTGACGGCTGAACGGGTTAATTATCGTTCAGATTCAAATTCAGTGAATTGAAATACATAAAAATCATACTTGATCCGGGTCCACAAAATTTTTTCATCGCTGTGACTGCAGTTTTTCGCAATTTTTGGTTTTTTTAATGGATTTTTTCATTTTACATAAATCTGGAGGGTGACCGGGCCAATCGGACTGCAAATTTGGAATCAGTGGTTCGAAATATATGTCCGTAGGTGGGTACGGTTAAATGTACAAACAACTTTTTTTTGTGCGCCGGTGAAATTAAATGTACATGTTTATAACGAATTATATTAAAATGAGTAGCAAATTTCTTTTCCACATTTCAACCTTTGGAGTCTTGAGCCCACGGTGTGCAAACCGCATATATACTTTGAATAGACTGTGGATACACCGTGTAGATACTGTGTATTTGTTCTATTCGTACATGGTGTATTTACGGTAGTATATATCTACCGTGTATTCGCGGTGAATGAGTGATGTGTCCACGCTGTAGTTACGCTACATCAGGGCAAAATTATTTTCCAAAAAATTTTATAATATTTTATCAAATATAATAAAAAAAATTAGAAAAACGGTTAACCCTAAAGGCCATCCTTGCAACTTCCCGTTAATTCCATACTTAAGCACTCAAAATTGCATTTATTACGTTCTTGAGCTCTTGGAGCTCAAAAATTTGATAGAGGTTTGATGAAAACAATTTTTGGAATTTTCAAATTGCAATAACTTTTGAATGAATTAACTGATTTTTTCGCGGTTGGCGGCATTAGACGCAGTTTTTTAAGCCTCATAAAGCATTTTTAAGTTTAGATCGATCAGACTAGAAATTTTGGAGTAATTCCGAAAAAAAAACACTTTTTGGTTATCTTTCGTTCACGATATCTTTCGAACGAATCAACCGATTTTGACCAGCTTGGTGGCGATCGACGTCGATTTTCAAGGTTGAGAGCTGATTAGTTTTTAGAATTGATTGGTAAAGCCGTTCAAAAGTTATTCCAAAAAAACCACATTTGAAAATAATTTTTTTGGAAGTTTTTTTGAGATTGCTCAAAATCTATCGTTTCGAATCGGTCCAAATTATATGTAAAATCTAAGTTTGACCAAGCCTTTTCGAATGGAACCTACTGCGATGAAATCGGTCAATCCGTTCAAAAGTTATAGGAGGTTTACACATACACACACACAAACACACACACACACACACACACACACACACACACACACACACACACACCCATGTCGGGCTGCTGGGACTCGCATCGGGCACTTCCCCAGGTGGCGGATAAGGGAATGCCCGGCAGAAATGTCAGGTACCGAGGAATTAAAATACTCGGGTTGGACCAAAACCCAGCAAAAAAATCGATATGGAAATGTCACAGAACTTTCAAACATCGTTTACCTCACAGGGGAGAGATACCTCAGTGTCGGCGAGGGAAGGCGTGCAAACGGGCCTGAACTTGTCGTCATCAAGCGACAATTTGGACAGCGGGGTGGACCCCATGGCTCTGCTGTCTAGTAATGCTACAGGGAGTATGACAACAGCCCAGATGGAAGTAAACGGACAATCAAAAAACGTTCCTCCAAAAAGTGGAAGACCTATTGCTCCCGTCAATACTCATACTTTCCGAGAAAGGATTAGCTCTCTACCACCCGTCACTGGCCGACAATCGCCAATGGAACGGTTCGGTAGCAAGATCAAAGAGTTAGCTGATTTCATTAAGGAAAAAAAAATCTCCATCATGAAATCAGAAAATTGGTTATGTCTATTGGTACGGCATGTAGGCTGGCCAACAAATCACCAACGACGTTGGCAACAACCACTCAAACACCTCCTTGGATGACCTCAAAATCACAGCCACTTTTGGTCACTCCTGAGAAACTGCCATGGCAAGGAAAGGACAACCACAAGAAGAGGCAGCTTTCCCTGTCCAGCTCTTCCTCAGCAAGTGACAATCCAGCAGAGAAGAAGACTGCCCAAGAGGACACCTGGGTTGAAGTGACTCGGCAAAAAAAGGAAAAGGAAGAAGAACACGAAACAGTGATCCCCCTACTAAAGCTAAAAAAAATTTGAGCCGTCACGGGACGCCTGGCAGATGTGAAACATCGACATTATTTTGTAAAAGTAATATGCAGAAAAGAACAGATTGTGATAGGAACTAAATATTTCATAATGATGAAATAAAATATTACGATTTTTTTTCCAGATAACGATGACTATTTATTGAATAAACATTTATTTTCATTAAATACAATAATTTACGAATTTATTTAAAATCGTGACTACTTAATTCGTTTAATCAGTGACTTCGGTAATAGTTATATTCGATGTTGCCTCTGAGGACGGTATTACTGTGACAATTGGTCGATGGTAACTTAAGTATGTTACAAAAGTATTGGACATAACATTATCAAGATATCTAATAAATACAGCATCTATTGTTGTTCAGTATCTGGTGGTAGGTTCTCTTGGATTGTTATTAATTTGCAATTGAAATTCTTCGTGGAGAAACGTAATTAATAGCGTTGATTCATCTTTTGCAAAATTTACATTGAAATCCCCAGCTAAAATCAATGGTAGTTTGTCTTTATTGGTTTTGAAAGTTATTGAACCTCTGTGACTGTACGGAAATAATCTCTCGTGTAAAAATAAAATGATGTCATTTATTTTTTTATTAGGAGAAATGTACACAACAATCATCATCAATTCATTTCCATCTTCTAGTTTAACGTGCGAAGCACATATATCGCCAATAGATGTTTGGGAGACTATAATATATAGAATATGTGAAGTATTGTTGTTTATATAAATGGCAACTCCAGCGGCTCTAACATTTTGTCTCTTAAATTTAGCTATGCAATGAAAATTAGGTAAGTCAACTGATTCATCTGCAGGAAGCCATGTTTCAGTTAGTAATAAAAAGTTACTCCTTTGACAAATAGAATCGTGTAAATCAGTAGTATATTTTCTGAGACTTTGGCAGTTTAAAGTATAAATGGTTGATTTATTTCTAGAGTTTATAAATTCAGTGATCAGTCCTTGCAATGTAGTAAGTTTGTTTAGAGATAATCTTTTAAATTCTTGCTGTAAACTTGAAACTGATGGATCTACTCTTCTTCCATGATAAAATCTTAAATTATCCTGACTGTTACATATAAACAACCCTTTAAGACTTGTGACTCGTGTTAAAACTACGTAAAGTAATGAAATAGAATGACTTTTACTATACTCATAGACCACATCGTCATATGTACCTCCTTGAGAGCTTAAATAAAAATTAGTATATTCTGGTACTATTAGATTAATAAAATCTTAACATTAATAGTATGTCTTGTGTTTAACTGATCTTGGTGATGTCCAGTTTCAATAATAATATTTTGTGACCCCTGTGATGATTGTTGGGTTCTGAAATATTTATAAAAAATATGTTATTAAAATATACAGAAAAATTTTAATTGGCTTCAATATATTAGTAAACTCAAGAATCTTAGCTAGTTATTTTAATATATTACTAAAGATCGTAAATTATAAATATAAATAATGAATGTTTCGCTATAAATTCCACTATGATTAGAAAAATTAATTAATTTTTTAATGTTCATATTAATAACAAATGAGAACAACATTCGTGCGCTGCACGCAATCAGCTGATTTTGAAATACAATTCTGTCAGTCTTAATAAATTTATTCTCTAAGCAATTGTTTTAATGCATTAATTTCAATAATAATGAAATTAAAATTAATAATTAATTTAAAAACATTATATGCAATGAAATTTATGTGAATTTTAACCTACCAAAAGAGTAGATTTTACATTTACTGGCGCTCAAAACACACCAAATCTACGCGTGCTTAATGCACAGATAAATGCATACTTTAATTATAAAAATATAATTAACTTACTGATGACTTGATAGTGTGTCATAGTGTGATTTTGCTTTCTTTGCAGGAGGCTGATCACTTTCACTCTCTAAATTATCACGGTCAGACATTTTATTATCAGAAAAATAATTTATTTTCAAGTAAAACACAGGTTGTGTGTACTGTAGTAAACAACACTGTATACACTACGGAGTATACACTATAGGTATCCGAGCTCAGTGTAGCGAGAAAGATGGCTTAACGCTGGATCAAGTGGGAGAGAATCGCACAGTCGATTGCGCATGGCGCGCATCACCACACCGTACACACTACTGCATATAGACTGTATATACCATCATATAGCGTGGTGACGCGTCGCCACGGCATACGTTGCCACGCCAGAAATCGGTTTTACGTGCGGCTATAGATGTTTCACATAAAAAAAAACAACCAAGTGAGGATGGCTCTTAGAAACCAAGGAGGAGGAAGACAAGAGCTAAGGCTGTGTTTGTCCAACCAGCTGAAGGGCGAACGTACGCCGATCTCTTTAAGGAACTCAAAGCCAAGGTAAACCTTGTTGAGACTGGAGTAGATATAAAGTATATCAAAAAGACGAAACACGGAGGCGTTCTCCTTAAAATGGCTCGAAAGACCAAAGACAGCAAGGCTTTCACCGACGCGGTAAAGTCAGCTACTGCTAATATTGGTACGGTCAAGACGCTAACACCAATAACAACGATCGAGATCCTCGACTTGGATGAAGTTTCTACCGAGGGTGACGTCCGTGAAGCACTTAAACATGAATTCACTGACAGCCTGGAGATCAAACGGGTAAATTTGACAAAAACCACACCACGAGGCAATCGGGTAGCCTTCTGCGAGATAGACGAAGCCAGTGCGATTAAGGTCCTTGACAAGGCCGGTATAAAAATCGGTTGGGTTAATTACCGTATACGCCAAGTTGCAAAAGTAACCCGCTGCTTTAAATGTCTTGGGTTTGGACACCAAACACAGCAGTGTGCGGGACTAGACAGAAGCAGATGCTGCTACAAATATGGCGGAGAGAACCATAAATCCGTAAACTGCACGGAGAAGCCAAATGCTTTCTTTGTACTCCGGACAAAGATGCCCAGGATGGTCTATGCCATATTTCTGGCACTGGAGCTTGCAGGGCATTCCGCACAGCACTTGCAGAAGCTACGAGAGGGCAGAAATGACACGCATACTACAAGGCAACCTGAATAGGTGTGCCTTCGTACAAAACCTGCTGCGCCAGGGTGTCTTTGAAGATAAAATCGACGTCTGCTGTATCTGCGAGCAATATCTAAACATCGAAAGTAAAGCATGGTTCGCTGAGAAGTCTGGCACAGCAGCCATCTGGATAGCAAATTCGAAGAAGGTCACCGTCATCAACAACGGAAGTGGAGCAAGCTTCGTGTGGACAAAG
Organism: Cotesia glomerata; assembly: GCF_020080835.1. Classification (NCBI taxonomy): domain Eukaryota; kingdom Metazoa; phylum Arthropoda; class Insecta; order Hymenoptera; family Braconidae; genus Cotesia; species Cotesia glomerata. Next base: position 14,572,650 of record NC_058165.1, read on the forward strand.
ACCCCCACGACCTACTTGATAAGCGTCTACCTTTCACCTAACCAAGGAATTAATGGGTTCCGCCAGAAGCTGGTTGACATAGAGGACATAATCAGCAAGCTTGACAGTAAAGTCATCATAGTTGGTGATTTCAACGTCAAAGTGGTGGAATAGGGTGCTGATTTCTCTGATACCAGAGGTAACGAAGTAGCAGACTTCGCTGCAAGACTTTACCTCATAGTACTGAATACTGGAACTATCACAACATTTAGAAGACCGGGGTACAAAAAATGGTGGCCGAGCGATTCAACCCTGTGAATTTTAACCCCGGTCATTTGAACCTAAAATATCAACCTTGGTTTTTTAACCCCCCGGTCATTCAACCCTTATAAACTCAACCTTTAACAATTTCATCCTATGGATATTTAATCCATTGAAATTCATCATCGAGACATTTCAACGCCAGAAATTTACCCCTTGATCTTTTTACGGCCGATTAGTATTATTAATGTCAATTTATTTTATTTTTCAATTTCATTTTCGAAAAATTCTTAAAAAATTCAAAAATTGTGTGTAAATTATATGTTACAGCCAAAAACTGTAATATTGAATGGAAAAAAAATAATAAAATTGAAAGGATTGAAGTGTAAATGCAGCGTTTCGTTGACTGTTATAAAGAAATTTTGATATTTTGTTGATAGATTTTGAAACTTTTTGTAAAATTTATTATTATAGCAAATAATCATAAAAATAGATATTGCAAACCTCGCAATTTTGGAGCTAAAAGTGATACACAAAATTTTCTTGGCATAGATTTGTGAAACATTGAACGATCTACTAAAATTTTCTCTACGATCTACTAAAAGTTTTATGGTCTGAGATCAAAATTTTACACATTAAAAGGAAAAAATCGAAATTTCAAAAAATCTATATTTTTAACGCAAATAAAAACGAGAGGGTTGACGTTAGAGACTGGACCCTAAGAGCTTTTTTTACAGAATTTAATACTGAAGAAGGATCAGTGATGGTTTTTCCGAAAAATAATGTTCTACATAGTTTGCAGGAGAAATGAAGGTTAAAAAATCATTTTTCCATGTTAAATCAATGGTAAATCTTCAAATTCAGTGTTGGAGCTCTTTAAGTTGATATTAAGGGCTCAAATTTTTACACAATTTTTTTTATAGCATATATAACAATAATTTCACATACAATCGAAACAAAAAATTATCGACTTTTTTTGGAACACCCTAATAATCATATACAATTATATATAATTGTACAATCGTGGACATTAATTTAAGTATGTTTTGAAATTTACTAGAAAATAGCCGTTTGTAAATTGGAACGTTTGTCAACTAAAAATTTTTAAAACTGAAAATGATTCCGTTTATAAAATGAGGCGATCATTGAAAAAGACAATATTATTTATTTTATTTATTTAAAGTAAACTGCTTATAAAGCGTTGCTTACAGCAGTATTCATTTACAACATAGTTCATATAAAATATTCGTCATATAATAAATGTAAACTGGTTAACAATTCAAAGTATAATAGATAATTTAGCTTAAGTATACAGTATAATTATAATTAAGTGAGAGTAATAATAATCATTGTGCCCAAGTGGGTTAAAAACAAACTAAGTAAGACTAGGTAGGACAATGAAATAGTTGTGGGAACTGAGGATAGTATTATAATAATATGATCAATTAAATCACCTAATCGTTTAGGCAAAAAGCTCTTAGTTTCATGGAGCGTGATAGATATAAGTAGACTGCTTTGACTGTCGATGGTTTAGGGTCGTTAAGTAAGTGGGTAAGTGAAAAATTGTCATCATCAACGTCAGCTGTTTGAGGCGACAGTAGTTTCAGTCTCAGCAATCCGTTGTACATGACATTCCAGAGAAGTGGACCGAGAACAGAACCCTGCGGTACACCTCCAGTAACATCATACTCCTTTGGACCATTCTTCGTGTCATATCTCAGGACTCTATCTGTGAAGTAGCTAGCGACTATCCTTCGTAGGTATCATGGTACGATCATCTTGCATGATGCAATCCCAGTTGGCGGAGTTGAAGGCATTTTTTATGTCTAAAGTTGCCACCAGGCAATATTTCTTCGTTCCCCCCTTCCACCTGGTACCGGCGATTGCGTCTTTGGCTATACCGACAACCAGGTTGATCGCGTCCAGGGTTGATCGTCCTTTCCGAAATTCGTACTGATCGTCTGCTAAGAGTGGATCGACCACTGCTTCTATCCTTTGGTGGATTATACGTTCTAGTATCTTATCGGCTGTATCCAGCATGCAGAGTGGACGATAAGATGACGGTTCTCCCGGTGGCTTTTTCTCTTTAGGAAGTAGTACCAGCCGTTGTTGTTTCCACATCCGAGGAAAAATCCCTTCCTTCAAGCAGATATTGTAGACGTCGAGGAATAACGCTGGCGCTGCTTTAATGGATGTTTTCAAGGCAATATTAGGAATTCCGTCCAATCCCGGTGCTTTATTATTCCCGATGCGGTTACAAGCTTCCATCAGTTCTTCTTTCGTGACAGGTGGAATATCATTCAGTTCGTCCTGTGTCAACAGATAGTTGAAAACGCGCTGTTGTGGAAACAGCGCAGTCACGATCTTCTGTAAGAGTTGATGACACGTAGGAGACGGCATTGGCTGATATTTCAGGTGTGCCATGACTACTTCGTAAGGTCTACCCCACAAGTCTTTGTCCACCTCGTTGATTAGCTCTTTCCAGCAGTTCTTCTTGCTATCCTTGATGGCTTTGTTTAAATGTCGACGAGCTTTCTTGTATTCTGCGACTAGTTCCGCTGAGTCAGGCCGCCGATAACCACGCTGAGATATTCTTCTTTTCTTGAGACACTCTTTCCGTAGGAAGCTGATGTGTTCGTTCCACCAGTGCACCGAAGGTCTTTGGTTCATGCCCCGTTTACGGGGCATGCAGGTGTCGCAAGCCTGGGTCACTCTCTTCATCAAGTCCTTGGTCATTTTTTCTGCAGATCCAGTAGTAAGCGGTTCACTATTTAGGGCTGCTGCTAGAGCACCTGGGTCGAAGGATTTCACCTTCCACCCAACGATGTCAAGTTTCTTAGCCGGTCTTCTAGGATTCTGGTCCTTTGATACTTCCCAGAGAATCGCATTGTGATCGCTGGCCGTGTAGATCTCCATCAACTTCCAGTCGTAGTTTCCTCTAATGAGGCTGCTGCTGACAAAAGTAAGATCCACAATAGAACTTGCGTCTCCTTTAGTGTACGTCGGCGCATCGCCGCTGTTTAACAATACTACATCTAACGTAGAAAAAGCTTCCAGTAGTTCTTTACCTCGAGCGTTGGTGTGTTTGCTGCCCCATTCCACTGCCCAGGCGTTGAAGTCTCCAGCTATTGCCACTGGGTAGTACTGATTCGCGTCCTCCGTTAATCGATCCAGAAAGTCCATGAATTCAACAATAGTGAGGCTAGGTGGTGCGTAGCAGCTGTAAAAGCGGATGCCATCTACCGATGCTGCTACAAAGCCGGCGCTGCCATTTTTAACGACACTCTGGAAGGGGAGTTTGCGACAGGACCATATGACAGCTTTTGTGGTGCAGTCAGTTTCCCATGGTTGGCCGCCGAGGTGTTTATACGGTTCCGATATAAGCACAAGGTCAAGCTTCTGTTCACGTACTGTCTGCATGAGCAAATCATGTGCCACCTCACAGTGGTTGATGTTTAGCTGCAGTATTCTCATTTTCGTTTATCAGTTATCTTCTTGAGTGCCTCTTGGTATACTGGGTTGATCCGCACACAGTGCGTATTTAGCAGGCTTATTACATTCGACGATTTTGTGTCCCTCTTCTCCACATTTAATGCAAAGTTTGGAGCAGTCGACTTCACTTGTGCACTGAACCGCACGGTGTCCAAAATGCCAGCATTTATAACATCGGACTGGTCTTAGTACTGTTCTAATACGACAATTGGTCCAGCCGATCCTAATCTTACCGTGTTCTCCTACCACTTTCTGCGCTACCGTTGCTGCCAGAGTCACCGACGCAATTTGTGTTCTGCTACGTAAGACCTTACGAATTTTAATGGCCTCTACTGTTATACCACAATCGTTTCCAGCTGCCTCTTGTAAAGCTGTTAGAATGTCATCTTTAGTTGTAGTATCGTCAATATCGCGAATTTCCAGGTCTTCTTCAGGTCCTGTACTAATGACATTTGCGTCCTCCTTAAGTATTCCCGCGATAGTCTTCTGCAGGTCTTTACCTCTATCACTACTGCCTTTCGACAGCGTGATGAGAATGTTCCCTGTCGCGGTCCTGCGTATCTTCTCGACTGTGTTGCGGACCTGATCTGGGCGAACGTCCGCCTTGATCCGTGTAAGTATTTCAGAATACTTATCGTTGTTCGCTGGACGGATAATAAGTGCCTCCGGTCTCGTTGCTGTTCTTCTTGGCTTCTGGTTCGGCTTCGGTGGAGGCACCAGAGGTTTTTCTGGGGGCAGTTTCCTGCGCTCCTTCTTCTTGTCCTTTCTGGACTGCACCTTTTCCCAGCCTGGCTTCTTGTTCTGTTCACCAGAGTTTTGTGGAAGATCCTTAACTACTTTCTGCTTCTTGATGGGATGACCAGGTCCAAGGTTTTTCAGCTTCTTGGGAGTATGAAAAGCTCCGCCTTCGGGAGAACGAATTTTTCTTTTCAACTTCCTCAGGTTGCGGCCGTCTTGGTCAAAGGATTCAGTCTCTGCCGTTGTGATAGTTTCACTTTCTTCTTCAGCAACTGATTCTCCGTCACCTTCGGATCCAGTGTCCATCGCTTCTTCAACAACCACTTGACTGTTTCTCTCCGATGTAGCACAAGGGGTGCAATGTAATGATGAGCGCCATTCTTCGTCCAGTTTTTTGAAACGTTGAAGTGCGTTCGCTACACTAGTCGTTTTGTTTTTTATCTCCTTGTGGATGTTGACCTTTGACTGAACGAAAACATTTAACTCGCTGGTCAGTTTCTCTAGGCGTTCCAACGCTTGTGACCGCTTCATTTCAGCGATCGTTTCAATCGCTGCTTGTTGGGCATGTAGCCCGTTTCCACTCTTGTTTGTTTCCTGTGGGTTACTCATACTTTTTTGATTTACCAGCGCATCGTACGGAGTGGAGCGGGTTGTCATAACTAGGAACGGGTGTACCCTCGGAGATAGTACTCCTACCCCAGTTCCCTGAGGCCTAGCCGACACTTAGCCAGTCCCGGAATACACGGACGGACTAGACTCGCTCGGAGCGGTGAAGATTCCGATCTCTAACACTCACTGCGTACTTCCTGATCAAGGCCCGAAGTGGCTGACTCCTGATCCACTGCTACAACTTTCACCTCGGCAGAGCAAGCTCACATCAGCCGTGGCCTGCATCGTCGGAAACTACGATACAGGTTCCGGACACTCCCAGTGAGTTACAGCAGGAACCAATCGTCTTGCTAGGTCAGTTAGTGTGACTTACCCATTAAAAGGGAGTTTTGTCCACGGGAGCTTATTTTATTTGGTTATTTTGCTTGGCTCCTACCCGCTGTACCTCATCAACTAAGAGATTAAGTGTCATCCAAGGACAGCGAGCGTTCTCCTATCCACTCGGGGAGACGCGCCCGGTAGCAGTATGTCTTCTGCCCCGAGTGTGTGTGTGTGTGTGTGTGTGTGTGTGTGTGTGTGTGTGTGTGTGTGTGTGTAAGTATGTAAACCTCTTATAACTTTTGAACGGTTGAACCGATTTCATCGCGGTTGGTGCTATTCGAAAGGACTTCGCCAAACTTAGATTCCCTGTTAATTTGAACCGATTCGGACCGATAAATTTTGAGAAATTTGGAGAAATCTCAAAAAAAATAGGAAAAAAAATTTTTTCAAAAGTGGTTTTGTTGGGATAACTTTTAAACGGCCCTACTGATCGATTCCAAAAACTAATCAGCTCTCAACCTTGAAAAACCACGTCGATTGCCGCCAATCCGGTCAAAATTGAATAATTAGTTCGAGATATATCGTGAACGAAAGAAAACTGAAAAACGTGTTTTTTCGGAGTTACTCCGAAATTTCTAGTTTGACTAATTAAAACTTAGAAATTCTTCATGAGGCTTAAAAAACTACATAAAATGCCGCCAACCACGTAAAAATTGGTTCATTCATTCAAAAGTTGTTGCGGTTTGAAAATTCAAAAAATAGTGTTCGATGAAACTTCTATCAGACTTTTGAGCTCAAAGAGCTCAAAAGTATAGAAAAGGTATCTTTTTGAGCTCGGAGAGCTTAAAACAACACACAGATTGTACTTTTGAGCTCGAAGAGCTCAAAAAAAGTGGCCAGGTATTAACGGAATTAGTGGGAAGTTGCAGGGATGGCCTTTAGGGTCAACCGTTTTTCTAATTTTTATTATTTTATTCATGTCCTCGAAGATCCTCTATACGGCACGACTTTTCATTCTCTGAAACTGAAATAATGACCATCCACTATTTCGTAGTACAATGTATACCAAACAGTATTCTTCGCACTACCAAGTAGTGAATACCGCTCATTAAATGATGCGTGAAAGTATAAAATTTAATATTAATCTTGTCATCTTGTCAACATTTTAATCTTGAAGATGTATTCACATTGTGTTTAATATCGATAATTAGAAAACTCTAGATTTACATCCATAATCAAACGATGAGAACTATTTTATATACGTATGTTAATACAAATTTATTAGTTATCACTGCAACTAATATTCGCAGTTACAAAACTTTTATAATCCATGAAATGTTAAGCTATGACAAATAAATATGACAGATGTAAGGTTATAATCAACGTTCAGTTCATAAAAGAAGAGAGCGCATGAATATATTTTAAATTTATTTATTTTTTCAAATAAATACGACTTATAATTTTTAATGAGATACTTTTGAGTCAAAAAAATTATGTCGCCATCTTAGTCGACTTTTGGCTTTCGAACATTTAGAGTAAAAATTGTAGATTAAAAACAGTATAAGATTTCATATTGAATTCGAAAACAATACATAAAGTCCATCTACAAATTAATTAGACTAAAAACCGATCAAACTTTTAAAAGTTTTTAGTCTTATTAGATTAGAAACAGCATTAAATATTCATAGCTGCTCAATTATTTTACTAAAAGATTATTTAGACTTAAAACAGATCAAAAATAATTTTAATAGTAGATCAAATACCGATAAGAATGTTTTTAAAAGTTCAAATACAGATCAATAAGTTCAAATGCAGATCATTTAGCTTAAAATCAGTTTAAATTTTTCTACCCGGGCTGAAAACGTCGAGATCTGATGAAAACTCGATTTTTGAAAAACAGGGTAAAAACAATAACTTCCCGATTTTCGAAAATTGTTAATTTTCTTAGCGGGAAGTTAATAAAAGTGGTCGGACTTTAAGAAAATGACGGTTATTTTGAAAAAACCGAAATATTTCATAGATCCGGGCTTTTGAAATTTTTTCGTATTTTTTCTAAAAACTACATCAAAAATAAAAATTTTCTATTTGGTGTGATCCATCGATTAATTTTTGAAAAAGTTCTAGCAATTTAGAAAAAAAAAGAGCCGTTTTTTTTAAATTCGTAACTTTTTTTGGGTTGGGTAAAAAAATCTGAAGTAATTGATTCGGAATTCCTAAAAAAGTCTTTTGGAGAGTAGAAAATGATAAAAAAACTTTGAGCAAAATCGAAGGGGGTCGATTAAAAAATTTGTCGATTTGGCATTGAATGATCCCTATTATAATCAAAGGAGATTGCCATCTATATCGTCACTCATCACGAAATCTCGAGAACCATAGGACTTAGAAACTTGAAACTTAGTAGAAATATTATTTTTGCTATGTAGTGGTCAGCTAAGAACGGATTTTAAGAAATTCATCCCCTAAAGGGCATTGCGGGGGTTTTAACAATGAAAAATTCCCGTTTTTAAACTATAGTTCCTATAGACTTCAAATTTAGTAGGAATGAATCTTCTGTAAGAGACGTAGAAATAGTCTGTGAACGAATTTAACAATTGCTTACGCCACAGGGAATTACGGGGGTGGGTATTAACAATAAAAATTTTTAATTTTTAAGCTGCATCTCCTGCAGACTCCAAGTTGATCTAGAGTCTTCTATATGTGATGCAGAAACGATCTAAGAACGGATTTTACAACAATCCACCTCCAATAAGAATTGCGGGAGTGGGTGGGTGTTAGAATGTTAAATTTCCATTTCCAAACTGTAACTTCTACCGACTCGAAATTTCGTAGGAATCTTTAATTTGTCATGTAGAGATCATCTCAAAACAGATTTTAATAGATTCTATTTCCAATTGGAATTGCAGGATGGGTGTTACAATCTAAGATTTTAGTTCCCAAACTGTAACTTCTACAGACTCCAAATTTAGTAGGAATCTTCGTGTATGATGTCAAGTTCAGCTAGGAATGGGTTTTATCAAATTCCAACCTTAAAAGGAATTGCGGGGGCGTTGCTATCGAAAAACTCTTATTTTCAAACAATAGTTTCTATGGACTCGAGCTTTTGTAGGAATTTTTCATTCAAAAAGCAGAAATCATCTCGAATAGGATCTTACAAAATTCCTCCCTAACGAAGGAGTGCGGGGGTGTTAATTGTTAAAAAATTTATTTTCTTTAAAAGAACATTTCTAACAGATATAAAATCTGATCGAATTTCAAGAGAAAGAGGATAACCCATGGATTCATAATTTTTTTCCTTTTTAATAATTAGATATGGGCTAAAAATGAATTTCGCGATCATTGGCTCTATATGCAGGTTGTGTCAGAGTGATAAGTAGAATATAAAAAAATTTTTTTGTTTATAAGCTAGGACTTTTTGAAACATAAAATTTAGAACATTTCTATTAAACTTCAATTACATTCACTAAAAATTTCCTTACAACAATCGTCTCTTTGGCAGCGCGGAAAAAGTCATTCTAAGGTTTCCAAAACTTAACATTACATGTAGTTATTCAGTCAACGGACTTAGAATTTTACATTCATTTTACTTTTGCTGATCACATAACCGATGAATTCTTTTATTCCGAAATCGCGGGAATATAACAGATTACAATAAATACATTTTTCAAGCACGTCCCTTGCGACCTATCAACTTGCGACCAATCAAAACAGTGCATCCACGGTGTATTCACAGAGTGCATTCATGGTGTATTTATGGTATAACTACACGGAGAAAAAAACATAGGGATTTTTCCTATTTTTGCATAGGAATCTATGTGACATAGGAACTTTTCCAATGTTAACATAAGAATTTTTCCAATGTCAACATAGGAATTTTTCCAATGGTAACATGGAAATTTTTTTTTTATTAACATGATAGAAATATCCATGTGACATAGAAAAAATTCATTTATCACTAAAATTTATGTAACTTAATTTAATAATTACAAATTTATATAATAATTTTCTCAGTCGAGCAATTTCATATAATTTATATGTAAAATAGTGGTATACAGTCGGTTTGTGATAAAAAAATTCAAGAAAATTTCATACCGAAAATGGCCTCATAAATCCGTACAAAAAATGATAGCTTTTTATACAATTTTATAAAATTTCATATCATTGAACATTCTTACATTGTTTATTATTATCTCGGAAGCTCATTACGACTTTGAGAAACGATTTCTACTGAAAAAATCAGGGGGCACCTGTTGGATTTTAACTCGCGACCCCTCGCTTGCTAATCTGGTATTCTGTTAACTGCTCCCCGTCAAGTATAATATTAGGAAAGAAGTGTTAGTTGACAGAAACATGATTTTCATGTGGCGGTAACATGATTTTCATGTGGCAGGCAATCCTTTATTAAAAAGTTGATGTAACGTTTTCATTGTTGTCGCTTTTCATTGCTATGGCAACCACTTTGGCAACGGTTAGATAATAATATATAAAATTTGTAAAAATAGTGATTAATTAAATTTTCGATGATACACATTTTGACGGAAGCGTAATCAAATGATAGGTCTCGATGAACGTAAAATCAGGATGAGCTTATATCTTAAAAAATTTTAATAATTAGAAATTGACGTTGTATTTTGTCTACTGATGATATTTTTAACGATATAAACTTTTAAGTTTTTAAAAAAGGATTTTATATATATATATATATATATATATATATATATATATATATATATATATATATATATATATATATATATATGATATTACTCATATTAATGAAATATATAAAATATATAAAAAATTCATATGAGTATTCAAATGAAAGGTCTCGATAAGTGTAATACAAGAATGAACTTTTATCGTTAAAAATATCATTAGTGGACAAAATACAACGTCATTTCTTAATTATTGACATTTTTCGAAATATAAATTCATCCTGATGCTACTCTCATTGAGATCTTTTATATAGGTACGCAAACGATTCTTTCATACATTTCATGTATATGATATTTTTCATATTTGTGAAATATATAAAATATAAAAAAAAATTCGTGTGGGTATTCAAATGAAAGGTCTCGATGAGTGTAACATAAGGATGATCTTATATCTTAAAATATGTCAATAGTTCACAAGATACACGGTCATTAGTTAATTAATGACGTTTTTGAAGATATAAGCTCATCCAAATGTTACACTCATCAAGAGCTTTCATTTGAGTACCTACATCAATTTTTCATATATTTATGTATATTTTATATATGTACATATAAAAAATATATCAAAAATGCATGTGGGTACTCAAATGAAAGGTCTCGATAAGTGTAACACCAGGATGAGCTTATATCGTTAACAATATCATTAGTGGACAAAATACAACGTCATTTCTTGATTATTGACATTTTTTAAAATATAAACTCATCCTGATGTTACTCTCATTGAGACCTCTCGTTTGAGTACGCACACGATTTTTTTCATACATTTTATACATATGATATTTTTCATATTTGTAAAATACATAAAATATATAAAAAATTCGTGTGGGTATTCAAGTGAAAGATCACGATAAGTGTAACACCAGGACGAGCTTACATTATTAAAAATATCATCGGTAGACAAAATACAACGTCATTTCTTAGTTATAGATATTTTTTAAGATGTAAGTTCATCCTGATGTTACTCTTATTGATACTTTTCATTTAAGTACGCACACGAATTTTTTATATATTTCACAAATATGAAAAATATGGTATATATAAAATGTATGAAAAAAATCGTGTGAAGACTCAAATGAAAGGTCTTGATAAGTGTAACACCAGGAAACCTTTCATTTTAGTATGCTTCTGTCAAAATGTTTATCATCGAAAATTTCATTAATCAATATTTTTACAAATTTTAATTAATAATATCTAACCGTTCCCATGATGCAAAAATAGGAAAAATCCCTATGTTTTTTTCTCCGTGTAGCCGTTCTGGCTTGCTTTGCTGGGTGAATTGTAATAGGAAATAAATTTTGACTTGTACAGATTGCAAATTCCATTGAATTAGCCTGTACCTTTTATGCACCCGAGAAAAAATTTTTCTATATGATCATATATAATTGTATGTGATCATATATGATTATATATGGAATCACATATATAATTATATATAATCATTTATAATTATACATGATTATATATGGAATTATATATGAGGTCATATATCTATATATATAAAAATAAATTGCTGTGCGTTAGTCTCGCTAAAACTCAAAAACGGCTGGACCGATTTTCAAAATTTTTTTTTCGTTTTGTTTGCTATAGTTCAGGGATGGTTTAGAAAAATAAAAATTTTTAAAAAACCCGAAAGTTCAGCTAAAAAAATCAAAAATTGTTAATTTTATATCTGAATCACTATTGTTACGCTTGAGCCTCAAGGTTGCGAGAGTGTACCAAAATTGTTCAATATGTAGAAAGATACGTACAAGTATACTGCAGAGTTATATCATTTACCTACATTCAGTTTGTAGGACATAACCACAGAGGAAACTCAAGAAAAATGTTTGTCATTACTTTTGTTTTGTTCGTGTTCATTTTCATATTGTTTATATCTATCTATCTATCTATATATATAAAAAGGAATAGCTGTGCGTTAGTCTCGCTAAAACTCAAAAACGACTGGACCGATTTTGATTATTTTTTTTTTGTTTTTTACGTTATAGTTCAAGGATGGTTTAGAAAAAAAAAAACTGAAAAAAAAATCCTAAATATTAAGGGCCAGTTTTTCAGCCCCGGGTTTAAGGATTTTATCATTGTGAATATATCTATTTATAATATACATATATAGATATATTCACAATAATAAAATACTTAAACGCGGGGTTGAAAAACTGGCCCTAAAAAATCAAAAATATCAAGTAACATCAATTGTTCCCTGCTTCACAGCAGTATTTCATTTGTCATCTAGATAAGTCTATCTATATATATAAATAAATAGCTGTGCGTTAGTCTCGCTAAAACTCAAAAACGACTGGACCGATCTCAACAATTTTCTATTTGTTTTGTTCACTACACGCAAAAAAAAAATTGGGGCTGCCACATGATTTTCATCGACCGAACATAGTAACCAAGCATTGGCCGAGCATTGGCCAAGCATAGGCAAAAAAATCAAATTTTAGGTAAAATAATTAAAAAAAATTTTTTTTCGTTGTTTATTTTTGAATTATTATTATTCTGAGGTGAAGGACTACAGGTTGATAGAAATTAATTCTGAAAAAATCCGGATGTGAAGGGATTTGAACCTGGTCCGTCTGCGTGGAAGTCTCGAGCGGTGTCACGGGCGCTGCTAACTGATCTGAATGTAGTGTTCTTAGTTTAATCATTTCAATGTTTAAAAATGAATTTTTCTCAGTATAATTGAGTTAACTTGATTGTTGTTACGAATTTTTCTATTTATTTCATAATTGAACAATTTCTGAATTTTAATAATAAAAAATAACTTCCTAGTTTTTTAAAACTTCATTTTTTAAGCAAGAAGTTCGAAATTAATTAAAAATAAATGATTTATTAGTAAATAAATATATATTTATTAATAAATATATATATATTAATAAATATATATATATATATATTTATATTTGTATATTTTTATTTATATTTATAAATCTATTTGTAAGTAAATAAATCATTTATTAAAAATCATTAGTTTTTTGCTAAAATTTTTTTTTTTAATACTAAAAGAAATAGGTTTAACTGATTGGGTAATGTAAAAATTTATCGAAAAAGTCCTCCAAAAAAATATTCATTACTTATTAAATCTGTTTTAGTGAAAACAAATGTTGATTTAATCTTAATAGAGCTTGTTGAATAATAAAAATGTTTATTAAAAACTAAAAAATGATCAATATAATATTTATAAAAAAAAAACATTGTTAATAATTTAAATTGGTGTTTTCTCCTAAAAAAATCTCGTAAGATATTTTTTAAAAATTGATTTACTAATTTTTACTACATATTAGTTTATAATTTAGTCAAACGTTAAATTAAAACAATAATACAACATAGTAATGACTAACACCTATTAATTGTTTTCAAGTGTAATAAAAAAAAAAGTTTGGAAAATCCAAAAGTGCACGCCTCATAACGCTCAATCATTTTTTAAGAAAAAAATTAATTGTGTAATTGATTAAAAAATAAAATTATAATTAAGTATCCGTGAATTTTAATAAAAATTCAATTTAAAAAAAAATACATAAGCTAGGCCACTGATATAAAATACGGACCCAGTTCATCGAATTCTTAAACTGATAAAAAAGGTCCGGTCTTGAAATATCAATTTGTTCAGGAGTAATCGTTGGTACATCCAAAATGGGGTGACATCCGGACGTCCACGTAAAATTTTTTTCAAAACGTTTTTTTTTTTTCAAAATAGCAACATGAAATGATTTTAGAAAGTAAAAGATGGTTTAATTTAAGTGTTTTTCGGTGTACATCTACTTATGTTATTGAATAATCGTAATATGGTTGTGATAGAGGCATTTAAAAATCACAAAATTGCTTGATCTTGATGAGTCGAGTATAAAGCGCAATCTCACGCGCTTCGCGCTATGAGGCGTGCAATTAGCCAAAGCATCGTCCAAGCAATGGCTAATAATCAAATCACATACCATTATATTATACTAAATATCGTGCGGTAGCCGATGGCTTACCTAGACTAGGCCAGTACAAATCGCCAATGCTTGGCTAAACATTAAAGCCAATGGTTTACCGAGGCTAGGCTGATACTTGGCCGAGCATTAGTAGCCGTGCCTTGGCCAATGAACGGAAATTGTTGAGCATCGGCAACTTCGTATGAGAAGGTGAATAATAAATCATTTATACTTTTAATAATGATTAAAAGTGGTTTTTGTCAAAAAAATTGTCATTGTTTACAAAAAGTAAGAAAAAGAAATAAAAAGAACGGTTCGTCAAATTTTGCCATATTGCTTTTTCGTAAAGGGTGATGAACCAAAAACTAAAAGAAAAGAAATAAGTCAATAGGTTCATTCGCGCGCTTTTTCATAATAAAAAATAGCATATTATTGATGGAACGATTTTATTAAATTTTTTTTAAGTCTATAGCTTCGCTGAAAGTTGACCTTTGAAAATTTTTTGGTATTTTTTTTTTTTTTTTCGAAAATACATTTGAAAACAAAAATTTTCTATATGATACGTTTCCGAAAGATCAATTTTTAAAAAAGTGATGTCTATTTGAGAGTAAAAAAGCCGATTATCTTTAAATTCATTCTTTGTTGGGTTAGGTAAAAAATTTTTAAAAATTCTAAAAACAGTTTTTGGTAGTGTAGGAAAGGACAAAAATTTTTCAGCCGAGTCAAAAAGGATCGAGTTCGAAAGTGATCAATTTGGCAAATAAAATACCCCGTATTTTCTGTAATTCTCCTAATTAATTATCATTCTTGCTGTTATTGCTTAAGCTAACGTTTTGTGTAATGGTAGATGTCACTCGAGTTTACCATGTGGAAATAAATAAAAAATAAAATTTTTTTCTTTAAACAAATGACATTGGCTACTACAACTAATATCTTATCTTTTTTTAGTTGTTTCCTTTTTAGAAATCCGTTGTTCATAGATATTTCACGATCGGCAAAACAGTTATTAGACATTTCATGAACAGTTTAGAAAATTTAAACATATCATGTAATTTTGGAACATTACACGATCTGTCTAAGGCCTAATTGCATTTCATGAACTGTCTAAAAATTTTAGCCACTTCGTGTAACTGATCGACCATTACACGATCTGGCTGCAGTTCATGAACTGTCTAGAAATACTTAGACAGTTCACGAACTGTCCAATTTCACGATCTGTCTACGACATATATAATTATATATGATTATATTTGGCCATTTTTCATATATATCTTAATATATATATTTCTTCTGTGCGTGTGTTTGTCACTGAACTCCTCCTAAACGGCTGGACGGATTTTAATGAAATTTTTTGTGTGTCTTCCGGTGGATTCCAGAATGGTTTTGATTCACAATTCAGTTCACGAGAAAATATTTATTTAATAGATTTTTTATTTATAAATTGTCGTTGACCTTGAGTACCCACATGCACTTTTCATATATTTCATTAATATCGTATATATATAAGATAAATAAAAAAATTCATGTGGGTACTCAAATAAAAGGTCTTGATGAGTATAAAATCAGAATGGACTTATATTTACGAAAATGTTAATAATTAACGAATAATTATTGTATTTTTTTAACTAATGATGTTTTTAACGATATAAGCTCATTCCGATGTTACACTCATCAAGAGCTTTCATTTGAGTACCCACATACATTTTGATATATTTTTCATATATACATATATATAATATATATAAATATATGAAAAAATGATGTAGGTACTCAAATGAAAGCTCTCGATGAGTGTAATGTCGAGATGAGCTTATATCTTTAAAAATATCATTAGTTGACAAGATACAATGTCATTTCTTAATTATTGACGTTTTTAAAAATATAAGCTCATCCCGATGTTACATTCATCGAAACTTTTCATTTGAGTACCCACATGCAATTTTCATATATTTTATATATTCGATAAATATCATATATATAAGATACTAGCTGCTACCCACCCGCTCCGCTGGGCACATAATAGAAATGTATTTTTAGATCTAGACTTGAAATTTATTTGGAGTATTCTTTTGACTCACAGATTCCAAACTCCATCGGATTGGCCTGTACCTTTTATCTATGTGATTATTCTAGCTAATATTCATTGTAACTTTCAATGTGCAAACACTATGTCATTCCCGCGGCTTTCTTGCAAAAAATGAATAATAATTGACACAAAAAAAATTGAAATGAGCATTGAAAGTTTCAGTTAAAGTAATTGCAGGTCTCATAAGTGAAGTTGAAATCTGCCTAGCTCAAAGTGCAACCAATTTAGCTGTTAATTAAAATTTCCATTGTGACATCAAGTTTTCATAGAAAATTATTTGTACACGTTTTTTTACGAATTCTCTTAAAATAAGTAGCCAAATTTCTTTTTCGCATCTCAAGTGTTTGAAAAATGCATTCATTTTAATCTATTACATTCCCGCAACCCCGTAATAAGAACATTTCATCGGTTATGATCATCGGAAAAATATTTAAATCCGTTGACCTTGGAGGCCATCCTTGTAATTTCCTGTTCCTTTTGAGATTCTATCAAATTTTATATCGGTAGGAACTGTATTTGAAGAATATGAATTTCTTGACAATTATCACTCCAGCACCCCAATGTGGGGTAGGAATGTCGTAAGATCCTATTCAAGATGATTTCTACATTATAAATGAAAGGTTTAGACAAAAATTAGAGTTCATAGAAACTATTATTTGTAAATGAGAAATTTTCATTGTTAACGCCCCCGCGATCCCTTTTGGGGTAAGAATTAGAGAAAATCCATTCTTAGCTGAACTTAACATCAAACACGAAGAATCCTACCGAATTTAGAGTCTGCAGAAGTTACAGTTTGGAAATTACAATTTTCGATTTTAACACCCACCTTCGCAATTCCTATCGGAAATAGAATTTTTTGAAATCCGTTTTGAGATGATCTCTTCATGAAAAATAAAAGATTCCTACTAAATTTACAGCTTTTAGAAGCTATATTTTAAAAATTAAGATTTTTTATTGTTAACACCCACCCCCGTAATCCCTTGTGAGGTAAGTTATCGTAAAATTCGTTCGTATATTATTTCTACCTCTCTTACAGAAAATTGCTACCCAATCTGGAATCTACAGGAGCTATAGTTTAGAAAAAGGAATTTTTCATTGTTAACGTCCCCGCAATCCTCTTTGAGGTAGGATAACGTAACATTTGTTCATAAATTATTTATTTATCACTTACCGAAAATTCCGACAAAATTTGGAGTCTGTAGGAGCTATAGTTTAAGATCGGGAATTTTCCATTGTTAACGCCCCCGCAACCCCCCCCCCCCCTTATAGGTGAAATTTCGTAAAATCCGTTCTTAGCTGACCTCTACTCGGCAAAAGGAATATTCCTGCCAAATTTCAAGTCTCTGGGTCTTATAGTTCCAGAGATATCGTGATGAGTGACTATATCTATAGAAAGTCTTCTATATATATGGGTGATTCTCTGTAAGGATGTTTTTTGCTGTCCCAGGCATTTTTTTATTAGAAAAATTGTTATTTTGTTACTAAAAAAAAATTTATTACGAAAGTAAAAAAACATTTCTATTTGGAGCATTAAAAACTAATATGGAATAAATTTTGGTTTTTTTGCTATAAATTCATAAACCACCGAAATGTCAGTCCCCTGGGCTGTCCCAGTCCCAAAATTAAAACTTTAAGATTAAATTTTAAGTTATTCGTCAATAATATTTAATTTGGTCCATAATGTTTATAAACTTAATTAGTTAACTAACAATCTTCTTCAATAAAAAGTACTGTTTTCTTGAAAATTAATTTGGTAATAATTTAACAAGAATTTTGTGATTTTTAATTAAAAAGATCACAAATATTCCGTTTTTGTAATGATTTATTAAATTGAGAACTGACTATACTTTTACATTAATTTGATCGGTACAAAAGTCGGTAAAGGTCAGGATAAGGCGCTCGGCAAGCGTGGTCAGAGATTTTGTCAGTAACTGTCTTGTTCGATCTTTAGTCAAACTATCGTCAGTCAGAGAGTGCAATTTTGGGAAGGGTATTTCCGTTTTTGGTTGGTGGAAAATAACTGGAATTGGGGAATTGTTGTTAAATGAAAGGATTCTGGAGAGGGTATTATTTATTTAAAGAAGAGTTGTTTAAACTAAGTGTGAGAAGATTGCTAAGTTGGAAAAGTCTGGTCGCCATCTGATAAACAGATGGGTTGTCAAATTTGTCCGTTTGTGTCGAAGGTAAGTCTAAGTCATTAAAGGGATTATTTGACAATGGCAACTACTTGAGTTTGACTGTCATAAATTTCCGAATTTTAAGTTTTATACTCAAATGAAAGGTACTCAAATAAAAAGGTACGTAAATGAAAGGTACTCAAATGAAAGGTCTCGATGAGTATAAAATCAGAATGGGCTTATATTAACGAAAATGTTAATTATTAAGGATTAACCATTGCATTTTGTTAACTTATAATGTTTTGAACTATATAAGCTCATTCCCAAAATTTCTAAATTTAAGACGTGTGTACAGGACAACGTCTGTCGGGTCCGTTAGTAATCATATATACATATATATATATATATATATATATATATATATATATATATATATATATATATATATATATATATTTAACACTATATTCTTTACTAATTTCTATGATCCCGTGCTAAAATCTATAATATAAAGATTTAATAATAATTATCTGATTACATCACCTATATGGTTACTTCACGTATCATTTCATGCCCTGGTATTGTTGGTTTTGTTGGTATTTTCGTCTCCATTTATTCTTCTTCCGTAGTTGAGATGTTTTTCGGGTCCATAATTTTTACCAAGTCCTCTATTTCCAAATAGCTCATGACTCTGTCTAGTTCATGTCCTTGCAGATGACGTAGAAACTTGACTTTCTCTAATTCTTCTTTTACGGTGTCGGTCATCTTCTTCCTTCGTAATACCCGTTTCACTTTCTCTCTCAGCTCTTCTTTGAAGTAGTCGGTGTGTCTCAGTTTTTCCTCTAGAACGCTCCCGAACTCGCGCATCTACAATAGATACTCATCTGCTCCTCTGAAGCCCTCCAGACGTCGAACAGGGTTATCGACTGTCTTGTTGTAGATACGCTCTTCATAATCTCCATTTCATTCAATACTATGGTTTCGTATTCTTCGTATTTTTCCTCGACGCATGCTATTTCTGATTTCAATTCCTCCGCTACCTCTTTACCTCCTGCCCGTAATTTCAAAAGCCAACATTTGATTAGGTCACATACTTGTACTTGGCCGCGAGTTGCGTGGTTCTATGTGTTTTTTGGAATACCAGGGTCGTAATCCCTTGGCATGTCAGCTACTTCTCTGTGATACTTGCTGAATTGCGAAACGTTCCTCCCTCTTTTTGTCTTTGCGTTGATATCTGCTCCGTTGATTAGCAACATTCTAGTTATTTCTTCGTATCCTCTATGTGCGGCCATGTGTAATGCCGTAATGCCTTCTTCTGTAGTACGTTGGTTCACTTTTGCTCCAAAGGTTAGCAAAATTTTTACAATATTGACGAGAGTTGTGTATTCACTGCTCCAGTCATTTCTCATTGCATGGACGTAGTCTACTCGTTTGTTAAGGACCATCATCAATAGCGTCATCCCTTGATTTTCAGTGTGATTTACTCCTGCACCCATCAGAAGCAGTATATTGACCTTTTCATCATGTCTTCCTTCTATAGCGTAAAATAACGCCGTTCTTCCTCTGTTATCTTCTAGGTTGATTGTCGAACCTTCCTTTAGCAGGACATGAAATAGGTCCCATATCCTTTGCTTTGCAGTTAGGTGGATGGCTGCTTGTCCTTCCCTATTTTTCGCTGATAGGTTTACTCCGTGTTGTAATATTCTTTTGCTCGCGGTCCTTACGTGTCTTGACCCGAAGTCTCTGTCTTTTATCAATTCATGTATTGGCCGGTTCCCGCTGTCGTCATTGTCGGCGTCCAATCGAGCTCCTCCGTGTATGAGAAGCCAGGCTTCCTCCATCATTTCCCAGTTGAGGGCTTTACACAAAGGCACTACCGAGTTTTTCCTGTCCGGTCTATCTATTTCCGCTCCTAATCTGATTAATTCTCTCACTGATACTCGTCTTCCTCTTGTTAAAGCTTTCCCCAGGAGTGTGTATCCCTGGTTCCATTCTGGCACATATCCTAGGCCGTAGTCCTGCACGATGTTGGTTATTCCTATGACGTCCTCGTCCATGACCGCCGTGATCATCTTCCTGTTTAATTCTTTAATATCCATGGCTTCTCGTATTTTCTTCTTAGTATCTGTTAACATATAATTTCGCGTTTTTGTTTAACAATGGGGGTGGGAGGTTATATCATCCTCATGCAGAGTTTATATTTAATAGTAAGTCTTCAGATTCGGAGTCTGGAGCTGTCTGTGTCAGTTTGATTTTGTCCTGGTGTAGCACTCGAAATTTTCCTCTTATATTTATTTCGACATTATTGTTTTCACAAACCCTAGTTATTTAATATGGACCCTCGTAATGGTATTTCATCTTGTCTGTCCGCGGTTCTTTTAATAACCACACTTTCATACCTACTTCGAAAACCCTTTCTGTTGCGTTGCGGTCGTAATATTCTTTTGATTTCCTTTTTGCATTTTCTAAATTAGTCCTCGCCAGTCTTTGGGTTGTTTCTAGTATTTCCACTAGGTTCGTCAAATAGTCATGATAAGTTTTACCAGCCGTATCTGCTCCTAATGAAAATTCTGATGGTATGCTTGCAGTTCGTCCAAATACTAGTTCGTGGGGTGTGTAATTGGTTGCTTCATGAACTGACGTGTTATATGAGAACATTGCGAAGTCCAGCCAGTCGTCCCACTCTCTATTTTGGTCGATGAAGGTTCTCAGGTACTCCGTTAACGAATGATGACTCCTCTCAATGGAACTGTTGCTTTGCAGGTGGTATGCGGTTGTATTAAGATGTCTGATGTTAAATAATTTACACAGGCTTTGCATCGTTTCGCTCATGAAGTTCGTTCCTTTATCCGTCAAGATTGCTCGTGGTGCTCCAAACAGACAGATGAGTTTTTCCGCTAACGCCTTTGCAACATCTCCAGCCTCTTGGTGTTTCAGCGGAATGGCAATGGCGAACTTTGTTAGTAGATCCTGCACTGTTAATATGTATCTATAACCTCGTCTGGTTAATTCTCGTGGCCCATAGATGTCCATAGATATTTTCTCGAAGGCTGTCTCCGGATTATCCGTGATGACCATAGGTTTCTTTGGTTTTACGCGGACCAGTTTCCGTTGTTGGCAAATAGAACAGGTCTTGATGTAGTCCCTCACATCCTGCTGCATAGTCCTCCAGTAGAATTGGCTTCTTATACGTCGATACGTCTTCGTCATGCCCTTGTGTCCTCCTACAGCTGATGTATGGTGGTCCCTTATTAGTGATCTTCTATTGGTAGCTTTCGGCACTTCTAATTTTCCACTGCATACAATTATTTTTATTTCCGTATTCGAAAATACCTCTCTCAATCTTGATACGTAGTATGCTTGCATCGTTTTACTGAGTAACTCGATCCCTGTAGACATTCGTAGTATTTTGCATTGTTTTTGTTCAGCCAGCTGTTTCAACGATGACGCGACCGTGTTCAGCACTTCTTCATCTGTTCTACCGATGGCGTTGGCTGCATATATCATTCCAAATCCCCATCTTTTTCTTTTATTTATTATTAACACATCGCCTTTTCCTAGATTATCTTCTTGTATATTCCCCATATTTATCCACTTCATTTCTAAAAGTACATCGACTAAGTCCAAGTTTATCTCTCCACTGGCAGGTAGGAAGAATACGAAGTTGTCGTTGACATCTGTTACGTGCTGCCTGGTGTATTTTACATTTGATTTTTCTTCTGGATCGGTGCAGTATGCTTCTAGCACGTTTAACTCGCGATGCGTTGGATTTACGGTGTCGCTGTCGTCTGTACTCGTTGTTCCGGGATTTTCCGTTAATAACTGCCCCCATAGATCATTCCGATCCTCTAATTCCTTGTCTTGCGGTCCAGATTCTATTACTCTATTTGACTCATCATTACTTCCGTTAACCGCCACTTCCTCTCGTTCTGACTGCTGCATCCTGCCTCCTTGTGTTTCCGGTGCTGAATCTGTATCGTTGTCACTCTCCGAATCTTCTAGTGACTCGTTCCTTCTGCTTTTACTTGTAGCATCTTTACTTCTTGTTTGATATTCTCGCTGATTACGATTATTTCCTGGTTCCAGCCTTGGTGTTAACTTGGGTTTATTTTTGCTTCCTTTTGGACGTCCCCTTTTCCTTTTTTCTGTTTGCATTCCCGAGGGTCCCGCCACTGCTGATGTCAACTCCATATCTACGTGGGATTCTTTTTCAAATTCGGAGTCAAATGTCGAATCGTCACTGGACTGCTCCATTCCTTTTGGCGTTCGTTTTTTCCTTCGTGCTCTTTTCCTTAAACCACCCTGCTCCGTTGATGATATTGCTGTATTTTTTTTCCTTCCTCTTTTTGCCATGTCTACTTCTGCTAACGGTAGGAGCTGACCATTTTCATCTCGTACTGGGTTCCTGGAGAGCGCGTCTGCATTTGAGTTACTCTTACCTGAACGGTGTACAATTGTATAGTTATATTCTTCCAATCGATCGACCCATCGTCGTAGATGTTCACCAGGCCTTTTCGTTGATTTCAGCCACGCTAATGGTTGGTGGTCAGTGACTAAGGTGAAATTCCTTCCATAGATATACGGTTTAAATGTTTCTATAGCGTACATTATTGCCAGTAGTTCCTTCTTCGTGACATTATAATTTCGCTCAGCTGATGACATTGCTCTTGAGGCGTAACTTATTGCTCTATCTTCTCCAAGTTTACCCTGACTTAATATAGCTCCCACTGCATATTCTGACGCATCTGTCGTGACTATGAAAGGTTTTTCGAAATCGGGATATTGCAATGTAACTCCTTCGCATAACTCTTTTTTCAATGTTTTGAATGCATTATCCTGGGCCTCTTCCCATACAAAGGGCGTGTCTTTTTTGAGCAGGTCCGTTAATGGTTTGGTCTTTCCTGCAAAATTCTTGATGAATCTTCTGTAATAGCCGGCTAATCCCAAGAACTCTCGGACTTTCTTTTCGTTTGTTGGTCTTTTGAACCTCTCCGCAGCTTCCACCTTCGTTGGATTTGGTCTGACTTCATCTGCGCTGATAATGTACCCCAGATATGTAACTTCTCGACGTATAAATTCACACTTTGATGGTTTTAGCTTCAATCCTACTTTCTTCAATCTGTCAGCAAACTTTTCGTATTTCTGGCGGTGTTCCTCCAGCGATCTTCCATATATTACTCCATCGTCCATGTATACAAATAATAACTCCCCCTGTAAGCCTGATAACACGCACTCCATGGTACCCTGGAATGTTGGTGGAGCTCCTTTAAGTCCCATTGCCATTCTTTTATAATGATAGTGACCCATTGGAACCGAGAATGCTGTTTTATGTTTATCTTCTTCTGCCAATGGAATCTGATAAAATCCTGAGTCAAGATCGAAGACAGAAAAATACGTAGCGCCACCAAGTTGGTCAAGTATGTCTCGAATATCAGGTAGCGGGTATGAGTTCGGAATTGTTTTGTCATTTAATTTGCGAAAATCTATCACCAGCCTCCAATTCTTTGATCCGTCGGGTTTTGGTTTCTTGGACACAATCCATACAGGCGAACTATATGGTGAATCGGAAGGTTCGATTATATCGGCGTCCAGCATACCTTGTATTTGTGATTTTAGTTCGTTTTTTAAATTATGTGGCATTCGGTATTGTTTAACATTTATTGGGATATCGTCAGTTGTCCGAATTCTGTGTGGTGGTACTTTCGCTGCTTGAAGTTTCTCCCCGGGCAGTATATATATGTCAGGCTCATACCAGATATTTTGACGTACCATTTCTAATTCTTCTTCCTCCAGGTGTTCTGTTGGAATAATCTCAAGTATCTTGTCTGCTGTGAATATGTGTTCTTTATCTGTTGTGTTGTAAGCATACATGCATGCTTTCCTGTTGTTGACGGCCACGACTGCGTCTCCTAAATAAACGCCAGGTGCTATGTCGCATCGCGGAATGTACCCCTCTTTTTCATCATTGATCACCTTGACTTGTACCAGATGCACGCATCTCCTAGGTATTCTGATGATCTCTTCTTGGAATTTAAAGTTTTTATTGCCAAGAGTTAAATTTTTGTTTTTGAAGTCGATCTTCACTTCTTGCTCTCCCAAGAAGGGTAACCCCAGGATCCGTCTTCTTTTAGGTTGAATTCATCCCCTACGACATCGAAGGTGGTTGTTCGGCCTTTGATTTCTAATTTCACCTGTCCTAAACTCATAACTGCTTCTGATGTGATTCCTTGAAGTCTCGTTTGATCGGTCGATTTTTGCCTCTGTTCCCAGCGTGCTGTCCCTAATAAGGTTTATTTCTGCCCCAGTGTCTATTAAAAATGTTGCTTTTCCACCCTTAACTTCCTTCGCATTGAATTTTATTTTTGTATGTATTTTCCCATGTAGTTTAATATTTTTCTCTCTTAGCTTACGTTCGCTGTTTTCCGAGGTTTTTGAGTCGGCCGTTTCAGCGGGGGACATTGCTGCCCCGGCCTTCTCTAGTTTAAATGGCTTGTGTTATACATTGATTCTTGTTGACCTTGGTTCTGTTGATACTGTCTTTGTTGTGGTTGTTGCTGCCACTGGTTCTGAGGTAGTCGTTGTCTTTGTTGCCATGATTGTTGTTGATACTGCGGGCTCATTGATCCATCTCTTCGGTTGTCTACTGGTTGTTGCTGCCATTGATTTCTTCTGTTCTGATAATTGTTGCCTCTTCCTTGTCCCCTGTAGTTACCTTGATATCCTCGACCGGCTTGATTATTATTGACATAGTAATTGTTACCATACGACCTTCTGTTATCGAAATTACTGGCATTATCGCGGTTGTTGTTCTTGCACAGTTGTCCGGTTCTTTGAAGGTTGTGTGCTCCTCGCCGTACTTGCTGCCGTCTCCCATTTTGATCTGGACAATTACGTATAAAATATCCTGACTCTCCGCATCCATAACATTTTGGGCCACCTTGGTCAATATTAGCTGCATCGTTCGTAACGGTGAATACTAGTAGTTCCTCTCCGACTGATTCCCTGTTGGACTTCTTCGTTGACTCCTCGGTCTGCAATTCTTCCCCGTATGTTGCCAACCTGATTTTAGCGTGGTCTCTCTCTCTCTGCGGCGAACTCTGTCCTCTCTTAATTTATTCATTGCCTCCGTTTTTTCACTCTGGATCTCGGCTTCCAATGCCACTTTCAATGCATCTGTAAGGTTCCTAGGTTTCTGGGTGGAAACTGCAAATGATAGCTACGGTGTGAGACCTACAATAAATGTTTCTGCTGCATTTAAATCATTATTTCGATATTGTTTTTGGTCCGCTGTAAGTGTACTCCTGTCAATTTTGTTAGCTGCCTGACTTCTCATACTTTCTAAACGTGCCCCGAATTTTGCTACGCTCTCATTTTCCTCCTGCAATAATTTTGTTAGCCGACTTAATATTGCGAAGAAGTCTTCGGTACCCCCAAAATTTTGTCATAATTTTTCTATGACTGCGTCGATTATCCGAGCTGTCTTCATGACTGTCCTCATACTGCCTACTGCAACGCCTGAAAGTCTAGACGCTAATTCAAAAATGAAGGTTTCTTCATCCCCATCCTTTAGCCTAGGGGTACAGTATTCAATATATATATATATATATATATATATATATAGTATATATATATATATATATATATATATATATATATAGAATAGCGGACCCGACAAACGTTGTCATGTACACACGTCTTAAATTTAGTAATTTTAGGAATGAGCTTGTATAGTTGAAAACATCATTAGTTAACAATATGCAATGGGCATTCTTCAATACTTAACATTTTCGTAAATATAAGCCCATTCTGATTCTATACTCATCAAGAGCTTTCATTTTAGTACCCACATCCATTTTTGATATATTTTATATACAGGGTGTCCCATAAGTCACGAACGCCATTGTAGCATCTGATGAAAAAAATAATTCTGAGACGAAAAGTCCTAAGCCATTTTTCAATTAACCGCATAGATAATTAATTATTAATTAAAAATAACGTCTCTTTATTTGTTAGAGAGAGAGTGCCAGTGTCCAGTAAAGTATGTGCCAAACAAAGACACAACTAACTGTATGACTAACTAGTTTCTATAGCTACGTAGTGACACATATTTACTTACACATTCACACGTGCAAGCGTCTTTGTTGGAACGCACTTGACTTAACACTAGTGCTCTCTCTCTAACGCATAAAAGGACGTTATTTTAATTAATAATTAATTATCTATGCGTCTGATTAATAAATGGCTAAGGACTTTTCGTCTCAGAATTATTTTGTTTATCAGATGCTGCAATGGCGTCCGTTACTTCTGGGACACTCTGTATATATATATATAGCTAGCTATATATATATATATATATATATATATATATATATATATATATATATATATATATATATATATATATATTTCACAAATACCATAGATATAAAATATATAAAAAATGTTATGTAGGTACTCAAATGAAAATTTTCGATGAGTGTAACATCGGGATGAGCTTATATTTTTCAAAACTTCAATAATTAAGAAATGACATTGTATCTTGTCAACTAATGATATTTTTAAAGATATAAGCTCATCCCGATGTTATACTCATCAAGACCTTTTATTTGAGTACCCACATCAATTTTTCATATGTTTTATATATTTATATATATTATATATATGGGTCATTCCATGTCAAATCAACCAATAGTTGGAATCGACCCTTTCCGATTTGGATGAAATTTGGTCACAGGTTTGTTTTTATCATAAAACAAAGTTGTGCCAAAGGAAAAAATTTACAAAATTTTTTTCGAAAAGTTATGCAAAATTCAAAATTTCGCAATTTTTCCAGTTTTTCAATTTTGTTTTTGTAATATCTCGAAAACTATTATAGTTGTAGACATGGGCCTAAGTTCATTTTAAAGGGGATACTTAGGACGATAAATAAAAATTTTTTTTGGGTAAAATTTTTGAAAAATCAAAAAGTGGGAAAATTTTGAAATTTTGAAAATCGTAAAAATCAAAGCCTGCTATGAAATTTTTGGCTCATTTTTTTTTACAGAGTACCTCTTACTAATCTCAAAATATCCTGAAATTTTCAAGAGGGTGTTTTTTTTTTCTTAGAAGATATAAATTTTTAAATTTTAGAAAATAATTTTTTTTTTTTTTTTAAACTTCAGATGATGTTAAGTTAAGTTAAATAATTACTCAATTTTGTTATTCTTGATAATAAAAAAATAAAATTCACGATATGATAATGAAAAAATGATTCCAAAATTGAAATTGCTTTTTTATTGTTTGTAGGTATAATTTCAAATTCAAATTTTATAAATACTATTCTATGTTAATCTTCTCTTTTTTACTTCTTTTTTCGTTGTTAATGTCTTATTTATTCCTCAATTTTGTTGAGTCAGGACATTTGTTACATTTTCCAAAGTAGCAGACATTCGTTGGTGGTTGACAGATAAACAATTTTATGCCATCCCAATTTGAAGATAACGGTTGGCTTTCATTTTCGAGTTTCAATTTTCCAAGTTTTGCCCCATCAAATAAAAGTTTAAAATTTTCGTGAATAAGGCAAACGCATTCTACATGAGTACCAGATGCACCAGCAAGAACACATTCAGGTGGTCTTAAACTCCCCAGTTTGCACAGGTTGACCATCAACTAAGTTGATGTTCAATGGTTTACGTCAACTTTACGTTAACTTTGCGTCAACCTCTGCATTTGCAACAATTTCCTAGAACTTGACTTTAACTTACGCATCAAGTTAGCGTAAATCTATTGCCGGAATTTTTCAAAAGGTTCGCTCAAAGTTAACGCGAAGTTGCAGAAAGTTAACGTTAACTTCACGTCAACTGTTATAAGTATAACTGTTGCTCTACTGTTAGCATAGACTTTACGTCAAATTCCGGCCGCAGGTTTACGTGAACTTCGTTTCGCTTGTGCTAACTGGGTCGCAAATTTTGAAAAACCTACTTTATCAAATGGGTATTTTTGTTGAAACGCTTGGTAAATTTCGGTTAAGTTACCCAATACTAACCGTTTTTGCTTTTGCACTCGTTGACCATTTTACATAACAGATTTGTATTCTTTTTTACCGGGTAATTCTCGACTGACATTTTGACTTCTAAAAAACTCTTGAACTCTATATTCAGCAGCTTTCAGTAAAGAGTGGCCTTTGTTTTCATCAGGAATAAATAAAATACCATCTTGTTGTACTTTTTCTTTTACCTTTTTTATCATGTACGTTGATGCACCAAAAATACTTACAATTTCTTCTGTTGACCAACTTGATGGTAGTACTGTTCTATATATATTTAATACAAATATAAATAATGCGGTGAAGTGGGAAAGAATAGGAGTTACGGTAATTATTACGTGAAGCGTTCCACATTCACGTAACAGGATATTGGTAGGAAAGGATTGAGAAAGGAATATGGAGAGAATCATTTTAATGTGAGTTTATAGAATATGCGAGAAAAAATTATTAGATAGATCGGACTGGGATTCGAACCCAGAACCTTCCGAAAACATGTGGGCTACTCTACCATTTGAGCTATCCGGTCTATACTAAATTTCCTTTCGCTTATTCTATATACATTAAGCCACGCCGTCCATCTTACGGCAAGCATTTTTTACAAATATAAATAATGCTGTGAAGCGGGAGAGAATAGGAAAGAATAGCCAAAATACGTGTTTTACTAAATACAAATAAGCGTTTATTAGTATTTAATAAAACTGTCTCTTAGTGTATAACGTAAGTCAGATCGTAGTGGGATACTTTGGTCAAATTTTATTAACAATTAAAGTCCTTTTCAATTGATTTTTTCAACATTTTGCAAAATGAGTGAAAATTTATCCAAAAAAAACTTTAACGCTGATTATATTAAAGTATTTTATAGTTGAAAAATTACATTAGGTTTCTCAAACATGTTGTCAACTGTATCTTTGGTGCAGCTTTAAAGCACTCTATTTTTTAAATTAATGAACAAATAGAAAAATGTTTTAAATTATTTCTGTGGAGAATTTTACTCTTTACAAACTCTTAATTAGTTGTATTTTCTGTGATTCCCATATAGTTTGAGCTATTTTGAAAAAATTGAGAAAACTTGTGAATTTTCGAAAAATTCTGCTCAGACATTATATAGAATTTTGTATAATTATATAGAATTTTATATAATTATATATATTTATATAAAATTTTAAGTTACAATTATGTATAATTAGATAAAATTATATATAATTATACAAAATTATATATAATTATACAAAAATATATAAAATGATACATAATTTTTTATAATTATATATATTTATATAAAATTTTAAGTTAACAATTATGTATAATTAGATAAAATTATATATAATTATACAAAATTATGTAAAATTATACATAATTTTATATAGTTTTGTATAATCTATATATATGGGTCTTTCCACCAAATAAGAACATTTTTACGGGGCGACCCTCGCGGATTATGTTTAAAATTTATGGAGGTGATCTCTATAATAAGAAATAAATTCCCTACAAGTTTCAGCCCTTAATATGCAGCGGTTCTGGAGTTATGATTTTTTGAAATTTTGAAAAAAAATTTTTATTAATTTTTCTGATGAGAAAAACTTTTTTATTAAAATCCACAAAAAATGTTATCTTGTCGGAAAAATTCTCAGCTTTTGAATGAAAATATCCATTTTATCATAAACACATCAGAAGACCCTTTGAAATCCAATTAAAGTGGAAAAATTGATTTTTCTCGGTGTGTGGTGCGAGGTACATCCAATTTGACTTTTTTTTCTGAAAGATCAGAGTTTTTTACACAAAATATATGGTTTTCATGATGTGCATATTTTTTGTTCAATCACAATTAAATTAAACGTTATATCGGCTAAGCGTTATACGATTATTCGGGATAGTAAAATAATTTTCTGTTAAATATTTAAAATTTCAAACTGCTCGTTAAAAAATTGAGTTTATACAATGCAGATGGCGCTCACAACTACGATTCCATTTTCTTATTTAGGATGTAATTTTGCAAAATTTGCGAGAAATACTGATTGGATTATGGAAACTTAATCAATTTATAAAAATTTATTGAATAAATTGATTTGTAATAATCCAACGGAATCGTGCTTCTTCAGAAGTTGTAATAGATGTCCAAACAATGAAGAAATCATTAATTACTTTCATCCATCATTTAAAGAATTTGATGTAAATGAAATCGAATTTAAAATGTGGACATCAACCGATCGATGTACCATTGTAAACGTTATTTCAGATTCCGATGACTTTATTGATACCTTAGCGACGCAACTTGAGAAACTTTTAAAACATGACTTTATAGTAAAAATACAAAGTCGGTTTTTCCCTAATGCGAAATTAAATTTGAAGAGTGGTGAATTAACGGTAGTTTTTAACTTGGTAGAAAATTGCGTTTGTTGTGCAGGAAGCTGCTCAAGGCTATCATTGGAATAATGAACAAGCTACTATATTTCAAATGGTGGTTTACTAAAACGAAAATGATACTATTAAGCATTTAGGCTCAGATGGTATCTCAGATTGCCTTAAACATGACATAGTTTTGATTTATTTATTTCAAGAACAATTGATTTCTTTTTTAAGAGAAAAATTTACTGTTATTGAAAAGATTTTTTACTTCTCAGATGGAGCACCTCAGCAATTTAAAAATAAAAAAACATTTACTAATTTATGTTAATATTATGCTGACTTTAGAATCATCGTTGAGTGGCATTTTTTTGCGACTGCCCATGGCAAAGGACCATGCGATGGGCTTGTAGGTCCAGTAAAACGACATGCTGCTAGAGCTTCATTACAAATGGAAAATAAAAAACATATACTGGCACCACAAGATTTGAATTCCTGGGCAATCAAAAATTTTACAGGCGTTGATTTTACTTTCATAACGAATGATGATTATTTAGACAAAAAAAACGTGTTAGACGTACGATATTCTTTATCAAAAATGGTAAAGGGTACACAGACATTGCACATTTTTACCGATAAATGATAAAATTGGATATGCTCTTATTAAAACTGTATCAACATCTGAAAAAAGGTCAATAATAAAAGTATTTTAATTATAAAGATTTTACGTTTAATTTAATTGCGATTGAACAAAAAATATGCACATCGTGAAAACCATATATTTTGTGTAAAAAACTCTGATTTTTCAAAAAAAAAAGTCAAACTGGATGTACCTTGCACCGCACACCGAGAAAAATCAATTTTTCCACTTTAATTGGATTTCAAAGGGTCTTCTGATGTGTTTATGATAAAATGGATATTTTCATTCAAAAGCTGAGAATTTTTCCGACAAGATAACATTTTTTGTGGATTTTAATAAAAAAGTTTTTCTCATCAGAAAAATTAATAAAAAAGTTAAAAAAAATTTTTTTTTAAATTTCAAAAAATCATAACTCCAGAACCGCTGCATGCTAAGGGCTGAAACTTGTAGGGAATTTATTTTTTATTATAGAGAACACCTCCATAAATTTTAAACATGATCTGCGAGGGTCGCCCCGTAAAAATGTTCTTATTTGGTGGAATGACCCATATATAGGAGACTTTCTATAGACATAGTCACTCATCACGATATCTCTGGAACTATAAGACCTAGAGACTTGAAATTTGGTAGGAATATTCTTTTCGCCGAGTAGAGGTCTGATAAGAACGGATTTTACAAAATTCCACCTACAAGGGGGGGGGGGGCGTTAACAATGAAAAATACCTGTTTTTGAACTACAGCTCTTATCGACTCAAAATTTGGTAGGAATCTTCTGTAAGAAATGTAGATATAGTCTATAAACAAATATTACAATATCTTATCCCATAGAGGGGCGGGGGTGGGTATTAATAATAATAATTTTTAATTTTTACGCTATAGCTCCTACAGAATCCAAATTTTGTAGGAATTTTCTGTAAGTGATGTAAAAATAATTAATGAACGAATTTTACGATATCCTACGCTAAAAGAGGATTGCGGAGGTGTTGACAAAAAATCCCCTTTTTTAAACTAGAGCTCCTATAGACTCCAAATTTGGTAGGAATTTTCTGTAAGAGATATAGAAATAATATACGAACGAATTTTACTATGCTCACCTCACAGGGGTTTGCAGTGGTGGGTGTTAACAATAAAAAATCTTAATTTCGAAATATATCTTCTGAAAACTCTAAATTTGGTAGAAATCTTCTATTTCTCATGTACAGATCATCTCAAAATGGATTTTCTGTCGCAAGTCTACTTCCGACAAGAATTGCAAGGGTGGGTGTTAACAACAAAAAATCTTAATTTCCAACATGAAACTTCTAAAAGCTGTAAATTTGGTAGGAATCTTCTATTTGTCATCTAGAGATTATCTCAGAATGGATTTTAATAAATTCTACTTCCGACAGGGATTGCGGGGGTGGGTATTAGAATTTCGAGTTTCCATTTCCAAACTGTAACTTTTACAGAGTCGAAATTAGGTAGGAATTTTTTATTTGTCGTGACGAGATAATCTTAAAAAAGATTATCCTCCCCCAGTAAACACGTTTACGTCAATGTGACGTCAAAATGACATTGGACTATGTCAGGATTTACGTAAGATACAAGTCACGAATGAGTCATATATGACTCATTATTTCACACTTCTTGACGTAAGATTCTGACGTAAAAATATGACGTAGTCATGACGTCAGTATTATGTCTCAATGACATTTATGACGTCAATATGACATACCTGTGATGTCTATATCATGATAATGATGTCATTATGACGTAAAAGTGATGTAAGTGATGTAAGAATTGTACCTCAGAAAAAATATTAAAAAAAAAATTTCTCAAAAATAAAAAGATGGCAATTTTGAAATTAATTATAGTGTTGTGGACTTATTACAAAGTTTGAAACACTAGTTATATGTTGATACTTGATGAAAAAATCCTGAAATATGCTGGGCTCGAACTTGGGTCCTCACGTATCGAAGTCTGGAACGCTGCTCACTTGTCCAAGTAACGGTTCATGTTACGAAGTAAATAACTTATGTGATAAGCCTTACATGACGAAAAATGCTTATTTCATAATTTTTTCTGAGATTAAATGGATTTTTAGAGCTGGAATTGTATAAAATTCAAGTCTAATAATTTATACAATTTTATAAAATTTCATTAAACTCATGAAATTTTATAAAGTTCTATAAAACTTTGTAAAAACTCTTATAAAAGGCTCTCTAGTGAAACTTGTGGTAATGAATAGGCAATTTATAAATTTTCATAAGAATTGATTGAATCTTACACTTTCAAAAATTTTCGTCTAAAAGCGGACACAGAGAACTTTAGACTCTCTGCGGACACAGAGAACTTTCACAGAGTGAAATTTTTTCAGAGTAAACGATGTATCCGTGTCATTTGAATATTTTTTAATACTTATTAATTTCTCAAGACTCGAATTTTTTTTTTATTTAATTTTTTCCGAAAATTTAGTATTTTTCATTTGGATTTTTCTTCTTCAAAATTTCAATTTACAAAATTTAGATTTTTTTTTAATTTCAACTCTTTTAAGTATACCATTTTTTTAATCTATATTTCTTTTTAATTTCAATTTTTTTCGAAATTTGAATTTCTTTAATTTAATATACTAACAACATTATGAAACTTGATGTACACAGTAAAAAAATTTTGCGTCATTGTGTCAAAAATTTTTGTGTTAAAAATTTTTATGTTAAATATTTCACATTTTTTTATGTTGATTTAACACAATAAATGTTAAATTTACACTTAAAAAAGTTAAATATTTAACACAAAAATTTTTAACACTAAAGTTTGTAACGGGTGCTTTACTTCCGCTCATTGGCCCCTTAATTAATTTAATAGAAATAAAACAATACCTAGCAAAAATGATTCTAAATTAACAAGGGCGCCACCAGGATTTTGTATCTCGGTTCCTGGAACCGGAAACCAGAGCTGAGCTTGAAAATCTACAGGGAGAGAGAGTGGAGGAAGGTGGTCTGAAAGAAATAAATTTTTATTTAACAAAAATGACCGGTATTTATTTAACAACAAAATTAACAACTGTGCACTTGCACTTACAATTAACAACTTAAGACTACAGCCTAACTAACGGCTGACCAGGACTTCTTAAAACTAATAAAAATTCTTAATCCTACAGTACCCTCATATGGAGCGTCTATACTGCAGTTTCTAACTAAGTCGCGCTGTCCACCGGACCCTCACGCTCTATCAAAATTCTTAATCCTGACGGTACCCTCTTATGGAGCGTCTATACCGCAGTTTCTACCTTACTACCGTGGTACCCCACTTGGCGTCTATACCACGGCTTCTAACTTACTACCGTTGTACCCCACTTGGCGTCTATACAACGGCTTCTAGGATTTCCCGCCCCGGAGTCAGATGGACTCAAGCGTGCTCAACGTGCCTCTTGAGCGGTACTATCTCACACACACATTACCCACGCGTCTCCACACACATATCCCGCTACACACACAACTGACTCTACTTTACTTTTATTTCCGGATTACAAAATTACTCCAAAAAAGTCAACGTTCAATTCTTACTAAAATTATTCAGTCATTAGCTTACAATAAAACTCATAAACAATTTTCACAATTAATAATTACTACTTAAAATTTCCGACTTAAAAATCGACGCCTAAACTTATTTCAAAATTACCACGAGTTTAATACTCAGCACATTGTATAATCCTCAGAATATTCTCTATAAAATTAACTAAATTTTTACTCGGACGTAATCCACACAATAAATAGTTTTATAACAATGTTATGTAAAAAAATATTTAATTTAGGATAATTAATTAATTTTACATTTAAAATATTTAATGTGTTTAAGTATTTGGTCCTAGCGTGTTAGGCTAATAGACCGGGAACTTCCGAGTTTAATTTATTGAGAATGATAGGTTTGTTTGAATAAATTGATGTAGTTGAATAATTTTAATACATATATTGTTTAAGTCCAAAATTAATATCATTAGTTAAGTTTACAATTATTACAATTATTACACAGTGCTTGAAGTTAACTTTTCTTTCATATAACGATTTTACAATATTACTAAATTCACAAATATTAATAATTTAAAATATACCTGATAAAAATGGATGAACCTTGTTGACTTAATTTGATTTAGTTGGTTTCACTTTACGATTTTACTTTACCTTTACAAATGATTTACTTTCTATACAAAAGATTTACACGTGGTCTATTGAGACTTATTTAAACTATGTACGATGTTAACACTAGGACGTCAGGACAACGAGAGAGATTTTTTTGGTGACAATTGCGAGGTATCGAATTTTAGGGCGTTACTAATTTCCACTCATTGGGGGAAACAAATGTCCAATTATTTGTCTATTTTCTTGGGCCCTTACCCTCTCTCTTAAATTTGTCTAAAAATGTTGCATGAGTCCCTCTACTTGGGTCAGAGTGCAACATGCTTTCTCACTTACTCTTATGTTCTATTATTCATCTATGTGTTTGTGTATACGTAAGCGCATTTACGCATAGACAAAGACATACATTTGTACTGTCTACATTAATTTATTTATTTAAATCGTATGAATAAATATGTACTTGAAACTAAAATCTCTTACGTTTTCTTAAATTTAATTATTTATTTGTAGAAATATTTCTGTTTTATCGTTTTAATAATTTGTTGTATTATTTTAGAATTTAATTGTTTATTATTTGTCTATTTTAAATTATTTAACTTTCAAGTTTTATTTTTTTATTTGTTTCTCATTTCATATTTAATTTTTGTTGTCTAAAAATTATTTCAGAAAGTGCATTATTAAAATTTATTTCGATATTTGTCTCAACACTAAAATTTTGTAATTAAATTATTCTAAAATCTTTTGGTTTAAAATAAATCTTTTTATCTAATGTTCTTTATCTTTAAGTATTTCTTATTTTGAGTTTAAGTGAGTTAGCTTACGTATAACAAAACTCCCATTTATCTATTTAATCTCTTAAATATACCTGGGCTCCAGACTAATTACGGAAATTTCCCTGGGCCTTTTGTAAAAATCGAACGAGACACTTAATGACCGCACTCGAATTATCTTTTACAATCGTTAAAATTTAAATAAAATCATACTCGATTTTTATAGTTAATAAATATGTAAAGAAAAATTTCTTTACATAACAACAATTTCTACCGGAACAATGATATTAAATTATTGACAATTTTCCAGTAAATGACTTCAATATATAAGACAACCCAAGTAGAAATTGGCAATTAAATTAGATAATTAATTAGTAATTTCTCAATATACAAATTACTTGCCGAAAGTTTATCTACGGGTATATCAGTCTTATCTGCTCCGAAATTTAGTAAATTAATTCTCAATAATTAATAACACGTGGAATAATTATTTTCTAGTAATTTGAGAATGACGATTGGATAATTAATAATTCGCCTCGGTGTAAAATAATTACAGAAAATTATCCACGACGTTCAATTACTAAATGCGTCGCAGTTTTCTCAATGAATCAATTTCCGGTAATTAAAATTGTTTCCAATAAATAATTAAATAATTTTCAATAATTGATAAAATATAAATCAGTATATATAATTAATTGAATGGTAATTCAACTGCTATATTTTATAAAAATAGTCCAGCTAATAATTTTGTAAATTTACTGCGTCACAAAATTCTCAAGGAATTTGCGCGCTCAAAATGGACGCCGTTGTTCGTTACTGCGTAGTTAGCTTGACCTCAGGTACCAACGTTTGACCAAGTCGTGAGTTGCTGATTGAACTATTTCTCGATGTTCAGAAATTAATTAAATAATAAAACTGAATTTTAATGTAGCCCATCTAGGATGTTAATAATTATTAACCAGCTGAATTAACAATTTAGATACTCATGACCTAAACCCAGGAGGTCTAGAATATTCCTCGGGTATAAACCCCCAGGAGGAACGCTCCCAGCAATTAAAGAATCACTTCAATTAAATAATTAATTATTATTGAGCAAAATTATTAAACAATTGAATTATCCAAACTTGAATAAATAAAATGAGAAGTAGTGTATTTGATGAGCCGGGTATATGGCCCCAAGGCTCATCATTACCAAAGTCCAATACCTGGTGTAAATTTGGTTGAAGAAACTCTATGGTTGATACTCGCTTCCTTCTTTGGACTTCTTGATGTTACTCGTTCCAACACTTTACTACTTCTCCGGACACCACGCATGGCTCGTCTATATAACGACCCCAAAAATACCCCCTCCTGCTCTCTCTCTCTAGGCCCGAAGATCGATGCGCTCAAATGCTAGTCGAAAAGTTATCGATCTCTGGCGACTTATCGATTAAGGGTAATTTACCCTGTTACAAGTTTTTGACGCAATGACGCAAAATTTTTTACTGTGTAAAATACTATTAGTCTCGTCAATAACAATCATGGAACTGTTTGAATTATTTCAAATACAATGTTTCATAACTAGCAGCATTAATGTCAGAAAATTATTTTTCAAGTAATAGTGCAATATTTAAATGACTGACATTTAATTTCTTGACGCGAAATCATAAGAAATTATATGTTTACTCGCTTGACGGTTTAAAAATTTAGAGTTCATGCCACATAAATTGAACTCGGTATTTTGTTATCAGTTTCACACCAAATCATTTATACTGAATGAAGTCGAAAATATTTTTACAATGGATAAAAGTACCTAAATTCATGGAAAAAATATAAGTGAGAAACATATGCAACGAAAAAAAAGTATTTCTTGCACCAAGAAAATTTTGACGGAGGCCGAAGTTATATTGGAGCAAGAAGTGTTTTAGTGTCAAGAAATTTTGACTTCATTCACGAAATTTTCAGTCATCTCTAATATATTCTTAGGCCAAAGAAATTTACCTTTGAGTCAAGATTTTTTTTGTGCAGTGTATGGAAACATACAAGCAAAGATATAAAAAGTTTATATCCCACATGTATTTAATTTGTATGTTTTTTTCTTAAAAACGTAAATGAAAAATATTTTGTATGTTATTTGCTAATATGTTAGATATATTCATTAATATTATAAATTATAAATTTTTGTTATTAAGAGCGGACTTAAATTTGCAAGGTACCAGCTTAAATCAGCTGTTTACCTCTTCCTGATTCTTACTAAATTTTAAACCAATTTTCACTAATATTTAGCGATTAATTGTAAATTAGACATCTTGTTGAAGAAGTTTTATATTTGATAAATTTTGATCAATCGATAATATTAAAAAAATACGTCCCCCAAATTTTATCAATATTATGGAAAATAATCGTTTGTCACTGATTTAGAAAATGACTTTCAAATTACGTCAGTATTATGTACAATTGTGACAAATTATTGATGTTAAATAATGACTCACAGATGGTATCGGTATTACGTAAGACCGTGACTTGTCACTGATGTAAACGCATGATGTTAAACTTACGTCGTTATGACATACAATGATGGCATTAATGTTACGTAATATTGTAGTTTATATATCATGTCAGTTGTACGTAATATCTAAGTCATTTCCGTTACATCATAGAGAAGTAATAAACTTACATCAGTATGATGTCAAAAATATATCATATATTTTTACATCATAATTGGATTACAAGACAGGTCAATTTTACGTCATATTTACGTAAAATATTGTGACATTCCTATGACTTATAAATGACGTCATATTGAAGTCATGTGTTCACTGGGCCGATGTCACGGAGGAAATTTTAATGACAAATTTCGTCGGACTTTAAGCTAGGCAGATTTCAACTTCACTTATGAGACCTGCAATTACTTTAACTGAAACTTTCAATGCTCATTTCAAATTTTTTTCTTCGTTTCAATTATTATTCATTTTTGAAAGGAAGCCACGAGAATGTTATAGTGACTGCACATTAAAAGTTACATTGAATTTTAGCTGGAATAATCACATGGATATAAGATACAGGCCAATCCGATGGAATTTGGAATTTGTGCAATTGAAAACAATACTCCAATTAAATTTCAAGTCTATATCTAAAAATACAATTCTATAAAGTGCCCAGCGGAGCGGGCGGGTAACAGCTAGTTATATATAATTTTATATAATTATATCTTATTATATAAAAATTTTTTCCCCCGGGTAGACAACATTATATATAATTATGTATAAATTTATACACTGTAAAAAAATCCGGAGTGAATCAGGAGTGAATTTCACTCCCATCACTCGGAGTTCCGGAGTGCAGTAATTAATCACTTTGCGTAGGGAGTGAATCCGGAGTTTTTATTTGCGGAGTGATTTCGAATTTCACTCCGAAAAACATCCGCGTTCGGAGTTTTTAAAATAAATAAAATAAGGATGAATTTTCGTTCTACAAAAAAAAATCTTAAAATTAATCTTTATATATATATTTCTTCTGTGCGTGTGTTTGTCACTGAACTCCTCCTAAACGGCTGGACGGATTTTAATGAAATTTTTTGTGTGTCTTCCGGTGGATTCCAGAATGGTTTTGATTCACAATTCAGTTCACGAGAAAATATTTATTTAATAGATTTTTTATTTATAAATTGTCGTTGACCTTGAGTACCCACATGCACTTTTCATATATTTCATTAATATCGTATATATATAAGATAAATAAAAAAATTCATGTGGGTACTCAAATAAAAGGTCTTGATGAGTATAAAATCAGAATGGACTTATATTTACGAAAATGTTAATAATTAACGAATAATTATTGTATTTTTTTAACTAATGATGTTTTTAACGATAGAAGCTCATTCCGATGTTACACTCATCAAGAGCTTTCATTTGAGTACCCACATGCATTTTTGATATATTTTTCATATATACATATGGGTCATTCCATGTCAAATCGACCAATAGTTGGAATCGACCCCTTCCGATTTGGATGAAATTTGGTCACAAGTTTGTTTTTATCATCAAACAAAGTTGTGCTGAAGGAAAAAATTTACAAAATTTTTTTCGAAAAGTTATGCAAAATTCAAAATTTCGCAATTTTTCCAGTTTTTCAATTTTGTTTTTGTAATATCTCGAAAACTATTATAGTTACAGACATGGGCCTAAGTTTATTTCAAAGGGGATACTTAGAAATATAAATAAAAATTTTTTTTGGGTAAAATTTTTAAAAAATTAAAAAGTGGGAAAATTTTGAAATTTT
Source organism: Cotesia glomerata (assembly GCF_020080835.1). NCBI lineage: Eukaryota > Metazoa > Arthropoda > Insecta > Hymenoptera > Braconidae > Cotesia > Cotesia glomerata. Next base: position 14,613,028 of record NC_058165.1, read on the forward strand.
GAAAATCGTAAAAATCAAAGCCCGCTATGAAATTTTTGGCTCATTTTTTTTTACAGAGTACCTCTTACTAATCTTAAAATGTCCGGAAATTTTCAAGAGGGTGTTTTTTTTTCTTAAAAGATATAAATTTTTGAATTTTGGAAAATAATTTTTTTTTTTTTTTTAAACTTCAGATGATGTTAACTTAAATAATTATTTAATTCACTCATAAAGTTTTTTCTACTTTATAATTACCATGTAAGATTTCACTAGCGGCCTCTCTTTTCCATGGAAAGATACTTCTAAAGATCAGCGAATTTATTGTTTACTACAGTAAAAAGTGACAACAATTTCTAAGTAATGCTGTGAGTAATATTGTTTGTCTTACAACGTATAAAATTTTGTGTCTTGTTACAAAGTCAATCATGGAAAAAGATAAGTGTTCAACTGGTTTATTTCGAAATGAAAAATGCTCTGAAGGAAAATTAATTGATTGTCATGATTTTTTCGATGCAGATCGAATTTCTTTGAGTGCGAGAAGTGGGACAGGTGTTAATTCTATTTGCAGTGACCACAACAAACAATTCCATGTCGATTACATTTATAATCAGAAATTTTGTGCTGATCCGTATAAAATTCATGTTTGTAAAATACTTAAATCATTAAAAGTAGTTAATTTTGAATTCTATAATCGATCTAAAAGCATTGTGCCTTTTATTTCACCGGGAAGTAAATTGTGTATTTCATGTACAAAAAAAATTCATGATGAACTAAAAAACCATCAAGAAATCGAATTTGAAGCCCAACAATCTATGAGCATGGTAGAAAATGATCCAGTGGATATTTCTCGAAATTCAGATGACAATACATCTGACCAAGAAGAAACTCCGCTAATGACACAAGAAACAATGTCTTCTAATTTATCTCAGAAATTGCAGTTATCCAATTTTTGAAGTTCTCCATTTGAAATTTGTCTTTCAAATAGTGAAACTTTTACTTCAAAATAAATTCATCTAGATCGTCTTAATGCTATTTCAAATTTGTTCAGTTTATCTCCAATAAAAAGAAAGGATTTAGATCGATCAAGAACTTACGCCTAACTTAGATATTGTGAGATAAAATCTAAGTTACACTCATGCTTCGAACATGTTATGGATGATACATTGTACGCGATTGACTATAAAACTCCAGTCACTGACGATGATTCAGAAATGACTGGAAAAGAAATAATACTTGAATTGAAAAAAAAATTTGATAGTACAAGCAAATCGAAAGAAAAAATGCAAATATTATCTATTTTATTCTATAAACTCACATCAAGATGATCCTCTCCACATTCCTTTCTCAATCCTTTCCTACCAATATCCTGTTACGTGAATGTGGAACGCTTCACGTAATAATTACCGTAACTCCTATTCTTTCCCGCTTCACAGCATTATTTATATTTGTAAAAATTCTTACCGTAAAATGGACGATGTGGCTTAATGTATATAGAATAAGCGAAAGGAAATTTAGTATAGACCAGATAGCTCAAATGGTAACTCTACCGGCTACTCAGCCGACATGTCTTCGGAAGATTCTGGGTTCGAATCCCAGTCCGAGCTATCTAATAATTTTTTCTCGCATATTCTATAAACTCACATTAAGATGATCCTATCCACATTTCTTTCTCAATCCTTTCCTACCAATATCCTATTACGTGAATGTGGAACGCTTCACGTAATAATTACCGTAACTTCTATTCTTTCCTGCTTCACAGCATTATTTATATTTGTAGCGGGAAGTAGCGGGAAAAACACGTAATTATTCCGTATTTGGCTCATGCGCAAATAAAAAATTTATTAAATACAAATAAAAGTTTTATTTAGACCAGTTTTGAGATTTTATTAGTATTTAATACGTATTTATTAATATTTAATAAACGATTATTAGTATTCAATACGCATTTATTAGTGTGTAATACGTTTTTATTTATACATAAATAACTTAGTTTTTTTAGTAATCAATGAACAATAAGACAAAAACATCATAATCGCTTTTGTTTTGTTAATAAATGGTTATCAACAAATTTTATAAAAAATCTATCTATTATCACTAAATAATGTCAAACTATAGACGATTATCCATAGATTCAAATTAAAAAATGTAAATCAGGAAATGGAATTTTATAATGAAAATACATAGAAATTTTCTTGTTAATTTTTAAAGGTGAGTATTTATGACACTGAAGTTGACAGATATTAAAAATTTTTTTTTAATTTTATAGCCATTGAATTATTATAGAAAAAATATGACCAAAAAGTTCTACATGTGAAAATTAATAAAAATTACAAGTGAAAATTTTTAAAAACATTTTTTTATTGTGATTGATTTGTTAAAAAAATTTTTAAAATTGACAGCTGACGGCTAACTTCAGTGTTATGAATATTTATAAAAAAAATAATTATAATTTATTATGTTTAATTAACTTTTCTTTTATTGAAAATCTCTACATGAAATAACAGTGCTACCATTCGCACTAGTGATGACATTAAAATTAAAAATCAAATAAGGTTAACCACAACCCAGTCAGCATCCAAGTCAGAAAGATTTCAGTATGAAGTCTTTTAAAAAACTTCTTATAGAAGTCCTAATGTGACGTCTTAAGGAGCTCTTTTTTACGAGGTCAGAACTAAGAGCTCTTAATGAACTCATAAGTTTGGAGTCAATTTTCTGACATCTAACTGAGTCCCTTTTTTGGACTTCTTTTTGAGTTGCGTATAATGAGCTTATAGACATTATAAACAAAAACACAAATTTCTTTTTAATATAAAGCTATCAAAATCTTATTCATTTTTCATTTATTACTTTCCTGATTGAGAAATTAAATTGAAAATGATTAAAAATAATTCGAATTAAATGATTTAAAACAATTTGAATAGATTAATATATAGATATACACTTGGCATAGGTTAACTCATTTCTCTTAATCCAGGTTAATTAAATTTTTCAAAAATTTTAAATTATATTATGAAGTAATAGGCAATAATGTTAATGAATTTTTGAATTTCAAAAAAAAATTTTTTTTCTGTTTTATGCAACTTCTAAAAAAGGTAAAGTTATGCAGATACATAGCATTGTAATTTTGAGCATTAAAAAGTTAAATGCACGACGTGGAAATATTAAATAGTAAATTAATTTCAACTTTTCTTATTATTTGGAGGTAATCTTAAAGTCAGGCTTAACGCATGGTATAATTTCTTATTTCTTCAACCCATGATATATTTCGTCCGTTTATTCACTTCGATTACAGTTTTTAACGTCAAATAACTCTAACAGATATTAATTTCCAATAAAAATCAGAAATGATGTGATGATCCATACGCTCTTCGAGCTCAAAAATACAATTTATGTGTTATTTTAAGCTCTCCGAGCTCAAAGAAATAGCTTTCCTATGCTTTTGAGCTCTTCGAGCTCAAAAATCTTATCAGAGTTCGATAAAACGATTTTTTAAATTTTCAAACTGCTATAACTTTTGAATAAATCAACCGATTTTCACGCGGTTGGCGGCGATCAATGTAGTTTTTTAAGCTCTATAAATAATTTGCAACAAAAAATTTATCTGATGAAACATTTTGGAGTTATTACAAAAAAACACTTTTTTCGATTTTTTTCGACAACGATATTTCACGAACGCATCAACCGATTCTGACGTACTTGGTGGCGATCGATGCGATTTTTCGAAGTTAAGAGCTGATTAGATTATGAAGTCGATCAATTCAGCCAATTCGGAGATATTTTGAAAAAATGAAAAAAAAAACAACTTTTTTTTTCACTTTTTTTTGCAATTTCTCGAAATCTACTGGTCCGAATTGGTTCCAACTTACAGGAAATATAAGTTTGGGGAAGACCTTTCGAATGACACCAACTGCGATCAAATCGGTCAAGCCGTTCAGAAGTTATAAGAGGTTTACACACACACACACACACACACACACACACACACACACACACACACACACACACACACACACACACACACACACACACACACACAAACACACACAGACGTACGGACATCATCGTAAAAATAATCAGGAAAGCTTCTTAGGGCTTTAAAACGTCGAGATCAGTTGATACCTCGATTTTTTTAAAACTGGGTAAATCCAATAACTTCCCGATTTTTTGAAAATCTTAGATTTTCTGAGCGGGAAGTTAAAACGTATAAAGTACTCGAAGAAAGTTAAAATATAAAAAAAAATTAGCTAAGCTCTACATCAACCATGTGTTAACCAGACATTGGAAAAGAATAGTTCAAGAATATTCTTGTAGATCCTTTTTTTTAGACAATGGTAAGATTTCCCGATGCCTTTTTTTATACTTGGTGTTTATATTCAGTAAAATAAATTAAAAATCTTAAACACACAGAAAACAGAACTACAAAAGAACATTTGTAGAAGTTGTGACAAATATTCTCATAAATCCTATTTACAACGGAATTTATAATTTTTTTCAGTTTGCTCTTGCATTTTGGTCTTGGTCTTGCATTCTCGGTTTTGGTTTCGTTCTTGTTCTTGTTCATTCGGTCTTGGTCTTGGTCTTGCAAAATCGCAAAACCAAGACCAAGACTGCAAGACCAAGACAGATTTTGCTCATCACTAGGGCAAAGTAGTAATCCTAATAATTCGACCTGCTGTTACATACATATTAAAATAAAAAGCAACCCTTCTTTGTTGAATTTTCCGAATACTAGTTAACGTAAAAAATCAGTCAAATAGCCCAAAAAAGATAGTCAATTTTCCGTGGGTTTACTCGATTAAATAGCATTACCTTTGATTGGACTCGGGAGGTTGTTTCTAGATAGTTTAAAAGAATATTCTAAAATTCAAGAACAAACTGAATGACGATCACTATTTGTTAATTAATTATAGGCAATTAAAAAAATGTTAATTGAGTAAATTCTTCTTCCGAGTTAATTGATTTTAGATTTTCGAGCCCTGGCGGTTTCGGCGACACGGTGAAAGCACGGTCGATCGACGGTTGTTTCACGATCGTTTCACCGTATAAAGTTCGTTTTTACCGAGTGGTTTGTCAGTCAGCATCGGATACCGTTGTGAACGATGTCTACTATAAATTTATCGAATATATACGGTGCATACGCAAGTGAATCTACGACGTTATGACCGACACTGTACGCTCAATATACTGTCGAAATACGATAATTTTACGCTACTGTCACGGACAATAAAATAAAAAAAAATATTTCGGACAGGCCGGGGCTCGAACCCGACTCATCTAGTTGCGCGCCCGAAACTTTACCAGTTCGGCTATCTGCGACACTGTTCGAAACGATTAAATCAGTTACCTCATAAAGTGTCAAAACCAAGTCATTTTTTTTCATTGTACAGATAAAAATAGCTTAAATAAATTTATATTTTTTCCATGACTTCAAAATAATAATCGTAATAAATGATTCAAATTTTTGATGATTACGAAAATCTTGATTTCGAAATTACGGTGAAATTATTAACTGTATAAAAAAAGATCTGAAAAAGAAATTGTTAAAAAAAAATATCTCATAATAATTTTTCTTGATAACAAACAATTTTTCCGTAATTTTGAAATTAAAGTTTTCGTCTCTAAAAAAAAAAAAAAAAAAAACTCAAATCTTTAATAATGGATTCGAATTTTAGAATTACGGTGAAAATATTAGACGTGCAGAAAATATTTAAAGTTAAGTTGAAAATAAATTATAATTTATTAATTAATTAATTGTTGAATAAAATATCTAACGATTAAAAAAAAAAAAAAAAAAAAAACAATATTATTATATTTTTCATAAACAAAAATTATTATGGTTTTTCATTTAAGACTATGAAAAAAATACAACACTTGTTCCTGACTTACCGACATTATACGCTCGTTTCACTTACAGACTACTGTGCATCCACCACCAAGTTACGGTTTTTTGACAATTTATATGTTTTCAAATAACTGTTAAATGACAGACGATCGATCGATGATCTACGATTTTTACTCAGATAAAAAATCGGAGAAGTCAAGTAAAAATTTGGTTTTTCCAAGAGTGAAGTATGATAACTATACAGAATAAAAATCATAAAGTAACAATGAAAAACTTTCACAATGATACTCGTCGTTCATTGTCAAACGATGGCCGTTCGATAGTCAAGTGACGGTCATTCGACGATCATTTGTCGACACTGTGATTTCACTGTACATTCACCGTCGTTTCACGATCATTTTATCGTGACCACGAATCTGCCAGGGAGGTGCAGAAATGAATTGTAGAGCTTAAAAAAAAAAACAGTAATGTTTTTTTTTTAATTAGAAATTTTCAACAGTGCCCATCTACATGCCTCCTAATCTAAACTTTATACATTAATATAATACATTGTTTATTGATTTTCTTAATTTATACATATCGATATATAGTGATATATGTTGACATTCTTAGGCTTGAACAATAGTAAGTGAGTAAAGTTTCCCGTTTGGCCAATCAAGAATCATAGCTATTTATTTGCAAGTTTTGACTAACGGCGAACTTCAAAGACTTTCATCTATTTTAAAGCATCCACGTCTGACCAATAGCACAAAAATTATAAACAATTCAAATTTCAGCCTAGTTTTATAAAGAAATGATTTAACTCTCGGGAAAATATTCGGAACGCCTTGAAATTTTAACAGTTCACTCCTTACATAGGATGATTTATATATAATCATATAAAATTATATATAATTTTTTTCACCAGGGGATAATTACAATAAAAAAAAAAAGGTGTGTGTGCGATTCACACACGATAGAAGTGAAACTTCAGTGAATCGACAAAAGAATGAGATGAATATTTATAACAAGGGTAGGATAATTACAAAGTTTAATTGTTCAAAAATGAAAGTATTTTGATTAATTTTAAAAGATATTTTATATTTTATTTAACATATGTTACATAATCTATTACTCAAGTTCCATATTTTCAGTTTCAACAAATGATACAAGAGGCTTATGATAACTAAAATACGATACAAATATTTTAGTTTCAATTTGGTTGATATATCTTTGGAACACTGCATCTATTACCGTTTTTGATCTTGTAGTTGATTGAGTGCGATTGTTACACATTTTTAAATAAAATGTTGTATCGAGAAACTCAATCAAAGGAAGCGCTGTATCAGAGCTAAAATTTATGTTAAAATCCCCACTTAAAATCATCGGAATTTTATCATAATTCTTTTTGAGAATTCGCGATACCTCTGGGGTATATTTGATCAAATTTTCATGTATAAATTCAATAACTGATTTTATTGATTGGTTGGGAAAGATGTAAATTGCTACGATCAAAATTAAATCTCTTTGGTCATTTCTGCTCTCACAGGCACATATTTCTCCAACTTTCGAAAGCTGAACAGACAATGATTCTAGCTGTTGTGCATTGAGATCCATTTGTGGCGTAACAACACGGGCTCCATCATTTACGTTGTGATAAATTGCTACTCCGCCTGCCCTCGTACGTGGTCTTTTGTAATTAACAACAATATTAAAATTTGGAATGTCTACAATATCTTCATTATTCATCCATGTCTCCGAAAGAATTAAAAATTTGACGATGACACTATATTGTCATGTTGCAGATCTTGTACATGAGCTCGTAAGCTTTGACAGTTAAAGGTAAACAGTGACATCCCTTTTCTTTTATTTAAGAAATCATATAAAACATTTGTAATTGTCTCAAGTCGATTCAAGTTCAGCCTTCGAAATTCATGTTGTAGATCAATTGTAGATACTGACGCTCTTCGGCCATGGTAAAATTTTTTATCATTTTTTTTTTGAAACGAGATATAAGCCGTTTATTGATGTAACTCGTGATAATGCGACTTACAGGCGTTGTTGAAAGTGTGATTTATCATATTCTTATACAATCTCACCAAAAAGTAGCTCCCTGGGACTTGTGAATCGTCATTGCACATGCAGAGACTAATGGGAAATGATTACGTTTTTACAATAACGGTTTTATTAGGGTACTAGTGGTATAGATGATGTTCTGCGATCTATTGGTACTGCCAGTGGATGAAGATTATTTTTTTGAATTGATGCCGCTGCCTTTCTTCTCAATTTTTCTCCGATTTTTGGAGATTCTGGAAATTCTAGCCATAAACGACCTATCTCTCCTTTGTCATTATATTCAATGAAAATTAATTTTCCCGTCGCACCATTTGCTAATCCATCTGATACATCGATGTTAGTTGTTATCATGTATGGTTTGTTCAAAACCAATGTAATTTGATATGGCAAACCTCCTGTATCAATAGTTGACATTTTATGTAATTTTTGACGCATAGAAGTTTGCTGTTCAACATTTCTACATCCAATATATATATCAGTTGCCTCTGAATTCACTTTTTCTTCTATAGAATTCAAAATTTTATTGTTGTATTCAGCAACTGAATGATTATTAAAAAACAATCGTATACCGTCTGGACAAAGTCTCTCAGCTTCTTCTTCAGAGTAAATCCGTGACTCAATTAAATCTAGCTCTTCCTGATCTAACAACTGTCCATTACCAATTTTTGTTAATATTGTTGCAAAACTTTGATTAGCTTGTCGCATAACTTCGTTTAGTTCGAAAAATTTCAACCCTCGCCATAGTGTTGAACCTGCTATTTGTCGTTTTATTTGTTTGTAAATTGGGGTAGCACGAACTGGCGGTAGTTGACGTAGATCACCAATCAAAATTATATCTAATCCACCAAAATGGACTTCAAAATTACCGGTGATTTGCTTTAACCTTGAATCTATTTGGGACAACAACTCGGCTCCAATCATACTAATTTCATCGATAATCAATACACGAACATATTTAAAAAGTGATCTATATTGTTGGGCTACTTCAATTGATAAAGGAAGCAACTTTGAAAGACTTATCTTCAGTGCAGTGTGTACTGTTGTCCCATTGATAGCCACAGCAGCTTTACCAGTAGAAGCACAAGCGATATAAGCATTACAAAACCCATCACTTTCAGAATATCGATTATAAATTTCCATTAATAATTTAATAACAAATGTTTTTACCACATCCAGCTGGTCCTGTAAAAATATTTGCAGCGGAGGAGGATCTTCCAACTGAAGATTGTAAATGACGTGCATCAAAAGTTCCTTTTGTTTTTGGTTTGCCATTTTCATCAGCTCATAATATTGGTCGTTAGGCATTAAATTTTCTTTCCGTTTTGCAATGGCACCAAGTTTATTTAGGGTTGCGAGACGTAAATCACTGTTTACATCCGAATTCGGATTGTCATATAGCGTTTGGAATGGATTAATTTCTGGAAATCTAGTGGCAATATCATGAATCTCATCGTCATCGTCTGCTTCTTCATTTTCGCGACATAGTTTTCGGCATAGCTCTATAGTTTTATTAATGTCTAAGTCAGATTCAAACTCTTTACGTCGCTCCAGAATTTGATTTTCATTTTCGTCGTAAATCCTAATAAATTTCATCTCTTCAAGAATCTCGAATTCTTCATTCCGAAATGGGATATGCAAAGTCACCATTTCTCTTTTATACTTATTTATATCTGAGGCTATGTCATAATTCCTATAACGAATGATGCGTTGTTGCTTTCGACGAATATAATCACCTTGCGAATTTTTAGTAAAATTAGCAACGGATTGTGCAAGGGATAAGTCTTCCATGTCTTGTGGCCGCTTATCGTTTTTATCAAACCAGTTTCCCTTCCAAATACTTGTTGAATCTTCATCGATATTTAATTCATCTAATTCTTTTTGTGTTCGTCTAATACGCTGTCGTTCAATAGGCCAAACGGTGGGAATATAAACTATGGAGACTGAACTTCTAGACATAGGTTCACGAAGAAGGTACCACGCTGCTTCCTGGCTTGTTAATTCAACTGTGTTGAGCATATTAACACTCATTTTTCTAGTTATTTCTACTATATCAAACTCAGGGTTTTCATCCATGATTTCATGAATTTGTCTTTGTAAATTACTTATACCCCTATTAGTTTTATTGACATATTCAACAACATACGCTGCACATGAGTATTCTTCGATAATAAATTGCATATCTGTATTTGATTGTAAGACATTGAGAATAAAAGGATTGAAAGGGTTGTGCCATTTTCTTTAGGTTGTCGCTTCAAAAAATACTTTAGGTCTGGTAATTCCAGCTTCAAGAATATGAAAATAATCATTATCAGAAGTTATATGATTTTGTGCATAAAACATTTCAATATTCTCGTAATCATTGTTCTCAAGATTAATTTGTATTTGTTTATACCGCTTAGCGTAATCAGCATATCCTGGATGATCTTTCTGCATTGGTTTTAATATTGTAGTGGATTTACATGGCATAAATGGAGCATCAAATCGGCATTTCTGAGGTTGATTGGCATGTACTTTTTATAACAGGTAAAGGTATGTTTGTGACTTTGCAAGCGAATATGTCCAGAAGCTTCTGATGAAAGAAATTGATATCAATTGATCAATCATCATTACAGTATCTTGATAGTTTGTACCAAGAGGATCTGATGGAGCGTCATTCAGCCACAATAAAATATGTGCATGAGGACTACCACGATGCTGAAATTCAATTCGTTTAAAATAGTCGACAACATAATAATTTCCAAATGGGCTGTTCTTCTTTGATTGGAGAATAGTTATCAATATATTGACTATTTTATTAAAATAGATAGCACAGGTCACAGCATCTTCATTCACTAGTGTAGTCTTAGATATGTAATCCAGTGACGCAGCTTGTTCAGCTGAAATTTCAGTACCGTTATTTTTTAATTTGTACAATAATTGTATTAAATTGGTCCATCCGATTTCATTGGCACTCAAAGTAAGAAACATCGTAGGTTTTCCTAGTTGCCGAATCATCGCAAAAGATCTCTTTCGATCGCTCCAATACCATACTGCCTTTGGTATTGAGCGCAGAAAAAGCTAAATTACTTTCGATACAATTATTAATGTAGTCAGCTGACTCAACTTGCTGCCGTGTAATATTAGTATTTTTTCCCACATGTTTAAATGCAATCGTAAGCGAGTCACGAACTCTTAACCTCATAATTTTCATTGCTAGATATAATAAATGATGTGGAGTAACTCCACGCCGATCTGATCTTCGTAATTCGCTAGTTGCTATTGCGAACGGTGTTGCATTTACTCCCTCTCTGAATTTTCGGAAATGACCCAAATAAATCGATGGGAAAGAAAGTTCTTCGGCATGTTCATCAAAAATTATACTTTTGGGAATATTATATTCTCCAGGAGCGATCCGTAAATACATATCTTCATTCCAAAGTAGAGTTTTCTGTTGTGCTGTTAGACTCTCTTCGACCGGTATATCTTCACTCATTTCTTCTAGATCGATTTCATTATTACTATTATTGTTGAAGAAGCTTTCATCAATTTTAATATCGTAAAATAAATAAAAGTGGAGTTTGAAGCAAATACTGAAGCCATGCACGAATTGTCCTTTTATTAACTAGTCCCATTAAATAGCTTGATCTATGTATTATTTTCTTTTAATGTGTACGTTAATACAGTAATCATCATCGACATTACGGGGTAAGAGTTTTACCATATTGTTTACCTCGACTGGTACATTAATGATTTGTCCATAAATTCCATATTGCCCATGAACATGTCGTAACCGTCGAATTTGCATAAATGGAACTCGTGGTGAGACAAGTCTTTCCGAAATTAAGTCAAGCGGTGGTAAAACCTCAGGTATTTTTTCATATTTAAAACCGTTATAAGTAGACATTATAGGAATCACTTTCCTCCCAATTGCTTGGTAACACGTGTTGCACAGTAAAATATCTTCAACTGTATTGTAATTTTCAACTATTACCCTTAATAATTGTTCATCTTCAGCACGTGGTGATTTTAAATCTAACTTAAACCACAATCGATCACAAACGGAGCACTTATGACCAAACATATTGTTTAAAAACTTGTCGTTAAATTCTTTATGAGCAAACTTATTTCGACGAAACCGTGAGTATGGAATTTCTGGCTGTACATCTACTGGAGGGTTATCTGAAAAAAACAATTCAAAGTATGTAACGAGTTATCTATCGACTGTGTATTGAGAATCAATTCCTTAAAAACTAAAATTTTTACATCGTAAATTCGAAAAATGTATATAAAATTAATTTTAAAAACTCATTTTAAGATAATGATTATTTTCAAATATGGTTATTAAATTATATGTACCATTTAAAATTATCCACTCTTTAGTTTAAAAATTAAATTATTTTTTTTAATATCATTTTAATTTTTAATTTTTTTACAATTTATTTTACCATTCAAAAATATTCATCCGTCTTAAAATTGTTTTTTTTTTCCTATAAATCTAAATATTAAATCATTTTGTTAATTTAAGAATTATTGAATTATTTAATATAAGTTTAAATTAAATTTTTTTTAATATTTTAAATCATGAATTGTAAATTAGGTACATGTTTTTAAATTAAATTTTTAAGTTTTTTAAGTTTTTTCGTTAAAATTATTATTAAATTGAAAAATTTCTTTAAATTATTTAACATTAAATGATGAAAGTTAGTATTAATTATTAGTACTTACAATCATTATTTACTAAATTATATCCCGTTGGAACACTATTTTGTTGCTGAGAGTGGTCTAAAACAGAAAAAAATAAATAAGGTTAGACACATGATGTATTGAGGTTATATATATATATATATATATATATATATATATATATATATATATATAATCCATGATCAGTTTAAAATAAAAATCAAATTTATTGATTGAAAAACATTGATATACTAGTTTATACTTAAAACAGGATTAAAAATATTTACACTTACCATTTATTACATCAGTCACATTGACACTTATATCTGAACATCTATTTTGATTGTCCAATAATTGTTTTACGTGCACGAAACTCGCGACTACGTTCTGTTGAACTTTTTGCTGAATTTTTTCATTTTAATTTCATTTTTCCGTCGATATTGACGACACATTTCGGCATTAGTTTTCGGCATTTTATAAAATTTATTATTTAGTACAAGATATAAAAATACTCACAAACAGTTAAATAATAACACACCACGCTATCTTACTAAAACGCTGTAATACGCAGCCGCATACAGTGTACAGTAAGCTCACGTAGTTTTCACATGCACTACACACGTTAAATGCTCAAATACAAGCACGTATTAAACAGTGTGCAATATACATACACACTGACATCTGCTCTCTCGCTCTGGCTCACAAATTACAGGCGACTATGCTTAGAAGACGGGAGTGGGGACGCTACGAAGTATGGAACAAAGAGGAGAGACCGATAATATACAAATTGTATGTATATTTCTGTCTCATTCTTTCCCCTGGCTTCATCCTACACATTTTTGTATTTGTGTCTCTTACCTGTCGTTTTTTCGTTGCATCCGGTTTGAAATCACAACGATTCTAAAGAAGTTTCACTTCAAAAATAAAGGTTAACCATAAATAACAGATAAAATCAACAATCAAAAATTAAAACTACTATTTCTGTAAAGCTCCATGAAATATTGAAGAATTTTATGGAATTTTAATAAAAACCTAGCCTATCTTGTGTTTCAATTCAATTAAAATAAATAATGTCCTGTAGCTGTATCGTTTAATGCGGACCAGTGGCAGCGCGCAGGACTGGCAACTAGAAGGACTTAAGTTCAAATCCCGTTGACACTTAAAATTTTTCATCAGATATTTGATCGCAAATATTCTGTAAAGCCCAATTTCTACTTACTTTTAATTTAAAAATTAAAAAAAAAATTTTTATATAATTAAAAAAAAATATTAAATTTTTTTTATATAATTTTATATAATTATATATAATTTTATATGGCCAAAACTCATACATAATTATATATAATGATTTATATAAAATTATATATAATTTTTTTTCCCCGGGAAGTGTTTGGAAAATGCATTCATTTTAATCTGTTACATTCCCGCGATCCCACAATAAAAGAATTCATCATTTATGTGATCTGCAAAAGTAAAATGAATGTAAAATTTTTAGTCCATTGACTAAATAACTACATGTAATGTTAAATTTTGAAAACATTACAATGACTTTTTCTCCGCTGCCAAAGAGACGATTGTTGTGAAGAAATTTTTACTGAATTTATTGAAGGTTTATAGATACAGTAGCGCTCAAAAGTATTTTGACAACATAAAATTTTTTAATATTTTTTTAAAATAAAAGCCTATCGGAAAATGTATTGAGTATAATGTAGAGTAGTGTAATTGCGACTATTTAAGCGTATCAAATTACAACTTGTTTGTTTACACACCGCGCCACCGAACGTACTTAACTTACCGTGAGCTCAAAAGTATTTTGACACGCATTTGACTTGAAAAACTCTCGCAGATTACTTGTTCCTTAGTTTTTATTATTACATATATTTACTTGTTGTGGTTACTTCAATATGCCTAAGTGCAAGGAATATTCTAGTGATTTTAAAAAAGCCGTTATTAATGCATTAAAACAAGGAATGAAACAAACAGAAGTTGCTCGTTTGTTTAAAGTGTCTCGACAGTTAGTTAGCTTATGGAATAAAGTCTATAACAAACGAAAAACTGTCGAAAGTAAGCCTCGAACAGGCCGCCCAAGAAAAACTTCTTCTTACATCGATCATATTATAAAAAAGTTATCAGCAAATGATATACGGATGTCCGCTATAATGATAAAAAATGAATTAAAAGAAAAATATAATGTAGATATTCATGTTTCTACTGTTAAACGACGCTTAAAGGTCCTAGGGTTATATGGCCGAAGACCGGCTAAAAAACCTTTAATATCGAAAAAAAACAGGAAGTCTCGTCTTGAGTTCGCGAAACGGCATATATCGTGGTCAAGTTTAGAGTGGTCTAAAGTTTTATGGAGTGACGAAAGTAAATTTAATTTAATGTCATCTGATGGTATCAAGTACATTCGGCGTCCAGTAAACAAAAAATACGATTATCGGTATCAAATACCCACAGTTAAACATAGAGGTGGTAGTGTGATGGTTTGGGAATGTTTTTCACAGTCTGGAGTTGGACCATTAGTTCGAATAGAAGGAAAAATGGATCGGTTCATGTATGCAAATATATTAAAGTCTCAGATGTTACCATATGCTAAACATCACATGCCAGCTAAGTGGTATTTTCAACAAGACAATGATCCCAAACACAGATCAAAGCATATTAGTGACTTATTAAATCGTGAAAAAGTTAAAGTTCTTGAGTGGCCAAGTCAAAGTCCCGACTTGAATCCGATAGAAAATCTCTGGGAAGAATTGAAACGTAGTATAAAAACCCAAAATTATTCAAACAAAAACGCTTTGTTTGAAACTCTAAAAAATGAGTGAGATCAAATTCCAATAAGTCGATTACAAAAATTAATCGACTCAATGCCGGAGCGATGCAAGGCTGTCATAAAGGCCAAGGGATATGCTACTAAATACTAATATATTTATTGCTGTAAATTATAATTATGCGTTAAATTAGTTTTTTTTCAAAAATGTCAAAATACTTTTGAGCCACCATTTTCCTAATATTTTAAAAATTAAACTTTCTTTTATTACGAATAAGAACCTCTTTGACACGATTCTGTAGTTTATTCAAAAGGTGTTAAAAAAATAAATAAATAGTATATTACATACCTAGGCAAGTAAAATAAGAAAAGTCTCAGATCACATGTAATTGTTGGCCGAGGCGAAGCCGAGGTTGACAAACATGTGATCTGAGGCTTTCTTATTTACTGGCCAAGGTGAGTATACTATTTTTCTGCTCGACGTAGCCGGAATGTGGCAACTTTGTTTAGCGCAGCGGCCAGAAAGATGCCACTTTCCGGCCGGAGGGCAGAAATGATTATTGTGTTTCATATTTATTTTTAATTAAACCATTAAATATATTTGTCAAAATACTTTTGAGTGCTACTGAATATCCTAAGTTTCATGTCTCAAGAAGTTCTAGTTTATAAACGAAAACATTTTTCTATATTCTACTCACCATTCTGACATAACCTACATTTGAAGACAATTATCGCTAAATTCGTTTTGAGCTGATACCCAATTATTAAGAAAGAAGAATATTTAAAACGGTTAACCTTGGAGACCATTTCTGTAATTTTCTGTTTCTCTTGAGATTCTTTTAAACTTTACATCTGTAGGAACTATATTTAAAGAATATGAATTTTTTGATAATTAACACCCCCGCACTCCTATGTGAAGGAGGGATTTCATAAGATTCTATTCTAGATGATTTCTACATAATAAATAAATAAATAAATAAATGCTCAGATTATTTAAGATCCGTAATTTATTTAATGTCTAAATTATATCAAACTAGCTGACCCGGTGAACTTCGTATCACCTACAATATATTTTATTACACCTTTTGATCAGCGATTATCAATCTTTAAACTCTAGTCTACTTCGATAAAGAAGAATAAATACTGGCTGTATGAAGTGCGGTTAGAATTTTGTCAAGTAATTAAATAAAACTCGCTTCTCATTATCGCCTGAAAATCAAGATCCCAAAAAATGAACACTGAATTTATGAAATTTTTTTTTGTTCATATATATAGAAGATTTTGAGTTATAGCCAGACTAACGCACAGCAATTCATTTATATATATATATATATATATATATATATATATATATATATATATATATATATATATATATATATATATATATATATATATAAAAGAAGAAGATAGTATAACTCTGCAATATACTTGTACGTATCTTCCTACATATTGAACAATTTTGGTACACTCTTGCAACCTTGAGGCTCAAGCGTAACAATAGCGATTCCGATACATAATTAACGATTTTTTATTTTTTTAGCTGAACTTTCGGGTTTTCCAAAAATTTTTATTTTTCTAAAACATCCCTGAACTATAGCGAACAAAACAAAAAAAAATTTTGAAAATCGGTCCAGCAGTTTTTGAGTTTTAGCGAGACTAACGCACAGCAATTTATTTTTATATATATAGATATGTAGATGTGAGAAAAAAATTCGGATAGCTTGGACTGGGATTTAAACCCAGAACCTCCCGATAACATCCCGACCAGAAATTTAAGTTCAGCGGTGGTTCGTTTCGAATTAGGCATGCCGAATTCCAAGTTCGCGCCGAACAAGGAAGCCAAAGTTGGCCCACGTCCCGGAAGTAACGCGGTCGCGAGTTTGGGCCTAACTTGGCTTCCGACTTAGGCGGTGGTTTGGAAACCACACTTGCTGGTGACTATCCAAGCCTCATTCGGTCCGAATTTAGGTTAGGTAGCCTAGTTAGGGCTACCTAACTAGGCAGCAATTCAGAAACTAAATTCGCACGGAAGAATCCAAATTGAATTCTTTTTTTGTTTTTAGCTATTGTTATTGTAAAGCAAAAATTAAAAATTATGAATGCTGATTTTTTTTAATTTACTTTCTAAATTTTAAATATAAATATCGACTTTATGACAAAATTTTTTAAATATTAAGTAAATAAAAAAATTTTTTTTTTTTTATTAAGTATTATTTTTTTTATATTTTCGGTCATTTTTTTCGCTTTTTAGGGTTTTTCTTACTATGAAGAAGTTTTTTTTTTGATTGGTCGATTTTATGGGTCAAGGGGGAAGGAGATGATGGAGTTAGATACATTAGTCACACATAACACTTAAATTTACCTCACACTCATCTTAAGAATAATTATAATTAATAATTATTAATTATTAAAAATTCTACATGTCGAACGCGAGACTCGAACACTGTACCCGACACACGAGAGCCCTATACCATACCGCGACGCTACGCCGATGATGAGCGACCTCTTGCCTCAAGATACTTATAAGCCCGACACTTCGGAAAACATTCGATTACCGTTGCAACGGTCGAGTTAGGAATTCCGATATTATACCTAAGTGAGGACTTGCCACAGACTTACCTAGCCAAGTTTCATTTTGATAGACCAAGCTTCAGAATACCTTTAGTTACTGTTCAGTAAGCTTTTGGTTACCGTTATCTCGTATCAATTTGGCAATTCATGGCGTACCGAACTTAGGCATTGCCACAGATTTGCCTGAATGGGCCCGAGCTTGGTGAATCGAACTTTGGCAAGCCTCTTTGGTTCCCGTTATTTTATAACAGTTTGGCAATCCATAACATACCGAACTTAGGCATTTCCACAGTTTTGCCTAAAGAAGCTCGATCGTGGTATGCCAAGTTTCGGTAAACCTTTGGTTACCGTTATTTCATAAAAGTTTGGCAACCCATGAAATGCCGAACTTAGGCATTGCCATAGATTTTCCGAAGTGAGCCCGAATTTGGTGAACCAAACTTCGGTAAGCCTTTGGTTACTGTTATTTCATAACAGTTTGGCAATCCATGTTATACCGAACTTAGGTATTGCCACAGGTTTGCCTAAGTAAGCCCGAGCTTGGTGAACCAAACTTCGGTGAGCCTTTGGTTACCATTATTTCGTACTAATTAGGCAATCCATGACATGCTGAACTTAAGTATTGCCACAGGTTTGCCTAAGTGAGCCCGAGCTTGGTGAACCAAACTTCGGTAAACCTTTGGTTACCGTTAATTCGTACTAATTAGGCAATCTTTAATTAGTATCTTAGTATCTTTATCTGATTCACATGATATACCGAACTTAGGCAATGCCAAACTATCACGAGATTACATCGAATGTGGAATTCTTTTGGCATACCAATGTTCGGCTTGCCTATTTTAAAACAAATAAGATCCGAATTGGGCTAGCCTAAGTTCGGAAAGCCAACTTCGCCCTGAACTGATTTTTCGGCATGCCTCACTAAAATTCTAGTCGGGATGTTGCCTGCACTTTAATTTTTAATTTTTCGATTTTTTAATGTTTATGATTTTTTTTTTAATTGCTTTTTTTTTTTTTTTATAAACCATCTTTGAACCATAACGTACAAAACAAAAAAAGAATTATCAAAATCGGTCAAACCATATTTGAGTTTTAGCGATACTAACGCGCAGCAATTCATTTTTATAACTATAGAAATATATTTTATGTGGTGGTTGAGTATTCTTAAATTTTCTAATTTTCCGTGCAATTTTCTTAATTTTTTTTTCATAAGAACCTTCTCCTGACAATAACAAACACATCAAAAAAAGAATTAGTGAAATCGGTCCAGCCGTTCACGCGTGATGATGTGATCAAGGGAAATAAGGATGCATTTATATATATATATATATATATATATATATATATATATATATATATATATATATATATATATATATATATATATATATATATATATATATATATATATATATATATATATATATATAATATTTATTTATATATATATATATATATATATATATATATATATATATATATATATATATATATATATATAACGGAAAAAATTAACTGTTGCTGCAACAGGAGGCAGTCATGTTGCAGCAACAGGATTTTCCTGCAGCTTAAACCTTTCTGCCCCTGTTGCAGCAACAGGAAAAAATCCTGTTACAGCAACAGGATTTTCCGGTAGCTGCAACAGGAGGCAGCCATGTTGCAGCAACAGGATAAAGTCCTGTTGCAGCAACAGGATTACTACTGTTATTGCGACTTAATAGTAAAATATAGTTGGGTCATTGCACGTCAAATTAACCTACAGTTGGAATTGACCCCTTTTGATTTGGATAAATTTTGATCAGAAATTTTTTTTTATCATATAACGAACTTCTGCCAGACAAAAAAAAATTAAAAAATTTTTTTTTAAAAGATATGCAAATTCAAAATTTCGCTATTTTTTCAGTTTTGTTTTTGGAATATCTCGTATATAGATACGGGAATAGATACGGGAATGGCCTTTCGTTTGTTTGAAAAGGGACACGGGGCTATTGAAAAAAAAAAAAAATATTTTGGAAAAAAATTTTGAAAAATGCCAAATTTGTCAAATTTTAAATTTATACCTATTTTATATTATTTTAGCGTGCAATTATACATATTGAATAAAAAAAATGATTCAATATTATTTTATCTTCCCATTTGACATGTTAATCAATAAAAATGTTAATGAAAATTTACTTTTATCGAGATATTTAATTTTTTGGAGCAAGAGAGAAATTTTCTCAAGACAAGAAAATTTACTTCTATCAAGAACTACCCGACTAGAATTTTAGTGAGGCATGCCGAAAAATCAGTTCGGGGCGAAGTTGGCTTTCCGAACTTAGGCTAGCCCAATTCGGATCTTATTTGTTTTAAATTAGGCAAGCCGAACATTGATATGCCAAAAAAATTCCACATTCGATGTAATCTCGTAATAGTTTGGCATTGCCTAAGTTCGGCATATCATGGATTGCCTAATTAGTACGAAATAACGGTAACCAAAGGTTTACCGAAGTTTGGTTCACCAAGCTCGGGCTCACTTAGGCAAACCTGTGGCAATACCTAAGTTCGGCATGTCATGGATTGCCTAATTAGTACGAAATAATGGTAACCAAAGGCTTACCGAAGTTTGATTCACCAAGCTCGGGCTTACTTAGGCAAACCTGTGGCAATACCTAAGTTCGGTATATCATGGATTGCCAAACTGTTATGAAATAACAGTAACCAAAGGCTTACCGAAGTTTGGTTCACCAAGTTCGGGCTCACTTCGGAAAATCTATGGCAATGCCTAAGTTCGGCATTTCATGGGTTGCCAAACTGTTATGAAATAACGGTAACCAAAGGTTTTCCGAAACTTGGCATACCACGATCGAGCTTCTTTAGGCAAAACTGTGGAAATGCCTAAGTTCGGTATGTCATGGATTGCCAAACTCTTATGAAATAATGGCAACCAAAGAGGCTTACCAAAGTTCGATTCACCAAACTCGGGCCCATTTAGGCAAACCTGTGGCAATGCCTAAGTTCGGTACGCCATGAATTGCCAAATTGATACGAGATAACGGTAACCAAAAGCTTACCGAACAGTAACTAAAGGTATTCTGAAGATTGGTCTATCAAAATGAAACTTGACTAGGTAAGTCTGTGGCAAGTCCTCACTTAGGTATAATATCGGAATTCCTAACTCAACCGTTGCAACGGTAACCGAATGTTTGCCGAAGTGTCGGGCTTATAAGTATCTTGAGGCAAGAGGTCGCTCATCATCGGCGTAGCGTCGCGATATGGTATAGGGCTCTCGTGCGTCGGGTACAGTGTTCGAGTCTCGCGTTCAACATGTAAAATTTTTAATAATTAATAATTATTAATTATAATTATTCTTAAGGCGAGTGTGAGGTAAATTTAAGTGTTTTGTGTGACTAATGTATCTAACTCCATCATCTCCTTTCCCCTTGACCCATAAAATCGACCAATCAAAAAAAACTTCTTCATAGTAAGAAAAACCCTAAAAAGCGAAAAAAATGACCGAAAATAAAAAAAAAATAATACTAAATAAAAAAAAAAAATTTTTTTTTATTTACTTAATATTTAAAAAATTTTGTCCTAAAGTCGATATTTATATTTAAAATTTAGAAAGTAAATTAAAAAAAATGAGCATTCATAATTTTCAATTTTTGCTTTACAATAACAATAGCTAAAAACAAAAAAAGAATTCAATTTGGATTCTTCCGTGCGAATTTAGTTTCTGAATTGCTGCCTAGTTAGGTAGCCAAATTCGGACCGAATGAGGCTTGGATAGTCACCAGCAAGTGTGGTTTCCAAACCACCGCCTGATTCGGAAGCCAAGTTAGGCCCAAACTCGCGACTGCGTTACTTCCGGGACGTGAGCCAACTTTGGCTTCCTGGTTCGGCGCGAACTTGGAATTGGGCATGCCTAATTCGAAACGAACCACCGCCGAACTTAAATTTCTGGTCGGGTAAATCTTTTGGAGCAAGAGGCTGAATTTTCTCAAAACAACAAGGTTTTCTTGACTTAAATAAATTTTCTTGGATTAAGATACGTTTTTTTTAAAGCAAGACAATTAATTTTGTTCGAATAAGTGAAATTTCTTGTGTCAAAAAAAATTTTTTTTTTTCGCACAAGAAAATAATTAGGAAAAGAAATATTTTTTTGGCTCAAGTGAACCTTTTTTTCTGGGTAGGATTCCCCAGAGTTGAACGACGGGGCCAAACTTACGCCAAGACTGGAAAACTCAGTCTCGGCCATTCTTTTGGTGAACCAGACTTGAACCAAGACTGGCTCATCTAGCTCTGGCTATTTAATGGTGTGCTAGGCTTGGGTCAAGACTGGATAACTTAGCCTTGGCCATTCAATGGAAAATCTAAAGTTAATTAATCATTCAATAAGAGAAGGGGGAGGGGGCAAAATGGACCTATTAAGACGAAAATGTTGAAGTCCTTAATGTTTTTCTCTGGTTTTACGTTTTTTGTAGACCTTTGCCAAGTATTTGACATTAATTTGTTCTGTTTATTGAAAATGAAAAATTAAAAATGTGGGGAAAAATGGGCCACTTTCAGAAAATGTTTATCATATGAGTTTTTCAACTTGTCTTACTTTTTTTGGCCTTTTACTGAGTTTATGGTATTAATTTTTTTGTGTCTATCGAAATTAAAAAATTGAGAAAAGTGAGAAATCTCAAAAAAATTACAAAAAAAATTTTTTTCAAATGTGGTTCTTTTGGAATAACTTTTAAACGGATTTACCGATCGATTCTAAAAACTAATCAGCTCTTAACATCAGTGTTAACTGAAAAAATTTTTCTTCTTGATCTGAAGAGAAAAATTCTTAAACTAAGAAATTTATATTGGTTTAAGTGAATTTTATTTGATTCAAGAATTTTTCGTCTTGATTCAATACAATGAATTTCTTTAAAGTTGTAAAAATTTATTGTTTAACGAATATTTGTTAGCAAATGCTAAAATTGAAAATTTATTATTCAACCAAAACAATTACATATCGTCAAAACTGATATGGTCTTTAAAAAAATTAAAATTTAATAATTTACAGTTAAATTTTTAATATTGATAATTTTAAATATTAAAATTTATAATAAAATATTGAAAATCTACAGAATGATGTACAAAGTCCAGAGTAATATAAGGACTTGAATTTTGCATTTTTTTAATTAATAACCATGTGTAAAAAATAGTTAATTTTCATCAAAACACAACATTAAATAACATAAATTATATAAATATTAAACCGTCACACTTCATCATTATATAGATTTAGCTTATGAGAATGATGAGATGTATAGTAGCTCATAGGTCGTATAGTGTTGGGGTTAGGTATCGGTCTAGCAAGCGCGCGGCTCAGGTTCGAATCTCGGATAGGGTAAATACCCCAATAGATAGACACCCCCCAATAGATGGACAGATATTATTTCTAGAAGCAATTGCATTAGTTTTAAGAACAAAAATCTTAAATCGTTATTTTTTTTTATGACTACGAGTAGTTCTGAGAGCGAAAAGTAATTTTTTTTAACTTTTTATTTAAAATAATAGTTTAAAAAAATTATTTTTCTTTATACCTCAGTCGAAAGTACGCATCTTTTGCCCCTATTTCGATGCCGAAAGTTAAAGATTCGTGCATTGGTAAAGCTACACATTCGCTCTCTATAACAGCGGGAGCATAAAATGCTTTCGTTACCGCGACTGACATTAGTCATTTGTTACTAACTACGTTTTGTTTACGCTGATCATTTACGATTGATGGTACAATATAACTTGGTTATATTTCTTTATTTCTTCTACTTACATGAGATATTTTATATATAAATGGAGATATAGATAAAGATATAACTGCCGTAAGAGTGAGTAGATCATCCGATGTAACTTATAACCAGGTTGTACTGTACTAAGATTCAGTTTGACAGTGACGTGTGTAAAATGGATCAACTTTATTTAATTAATGAATTATTTAGAAAAATGTACGCAGTAACAACTATTTAATTTAATTTTTATTAATTATTGTTAGTTTTGCTCGTTTTTTTTTTTTTTTTTTATTTTTAACCGAGAATAATCTTTATTATGTTTGTTGAATTCAAGAAATGTTAACAATGAAAATTTTTGAACTATAGCTCCCATAGGCTTCAAATTTAGTAAGAATCGGCTATATGTGAGGTAGAAATGATCTAAAAGTGGATTTTATGACAACCTACTCCGAATATAGATTGTGGAGGTGGGTGTTAACAGTGAAAATATTTACTATTTAAGCTATAGCTCCTACAGGTTCTATATTTAGTAAGAATCGGCTATATGTGACGTAGAAATGATCTAAGAGTGGATTTTATGACAACCTACTTCAAATATAAATTGCGGGGGTCGGTGTTAACAACGAAAATTTTCAATTTACAAGCTATAGCTACTATAGGTTCCAAATTTGGTAGGAATCTTCAAGTATGATGTGAAGTTCACCTAAGAATGAATTTATTCCAATTTCAACTCCAAAAGGAATCGTGAGGGCGCTAACAATGAAAAATTCCCGTTTGTAAAATATAGGTCTTATAGACTCCAAATTCAGTAGGAATCTTCTATTCTTGATGTAGAAATAATCTACAAGCGGATTTTACGCAGAACCACCCCTAATTAGGATTGCGGGGGTGGGCGTTAACAATAAACAATCTTAATTCCTAAAATATTTCTTCTAAAAGCTGTAAATTTGGTAAGAATCTTTTATTTGTCATGAAGAGATCATCTTAAAACGAATTCCCGACTAGAATTTTAGTGAGGCATGCCAAAAAATCAGTTCGGGGCAAAGTTGGCTTTCCGAACTTAGGCTAGCCCAATTCGAATCTTATTTGTTTTAAAATAGGCAAGCCGAACATTGGTATGCC
This sequence comes from Cotesia glomerata, assembly GCF_020080835.1. Classification (NCBI taxonomy): domain Eukaryota; kingdom Metazoa; phylum Arthropoda; class Insecta; order Hymenoptera; family Braconidae; genus Cotesia; species Cotesia glomerata. The sequence goes on from NC_058165.1 coordinate 14,637,779, forward strand.
AAAAGAATTCCACATTCGATGTAATCTCGTGATAGTTTGGCATTGCCTAAGTTCGGTATATCATGTGAATCAGATAAAGATACTAAGATACTAATTAAAGATTGCCTAATTAGTACGAATTAACGGTAACCAAAGGTTTACCGAAGTTTGGTTCACCAAGCTCGGGCTCACTTAGGCAAACCTGTGGCAATACTTAAGTTCAGCATGTCATGCATTGCCTAATTAGTACGAGTTAACGGTAACCAAAGGTTTACCGAAGTTTGGTTCACCAAGCTCGGGCTCACTTAGGCAAACCTGTGGCAATACCTAAGTTCGGTATGTCATGGATTGCCTAATTAGTACGAAATAATGGTAACCAAAGGCTTACCGAAGTTTGGTTCACCAAGTTCGGGCTCACTTCGGAAAATCTATGGCAATGCCTAAGTTCGGCATTTCATGGGTTGCCAAACTCTTATGAAATAACGGTAACCAAAGGTTTACCGAAACTTGGCATACCACAATCGAGCTTCTTTAGGCAAAACAGTGGAAATGCCTAAGTTCGGTATGTTATGGATTGCCAAACTGTTATAAAATAACGGCAACCAAAGAGGCTTATCAAAGTTCGATTCACCAAGCTCGGGCCCATTTAGGCAAACCTGTGGCAATGCCTAAGTTCAGTACACCATGAATTGCCAAATTGACACGAGATAACGGTAACCAAAAGCTTACCGAACAGTAACTACCCGACTAGAATTTTAGTGAGGTATGCCGAAAAATCAGTTCGGGGCGAAGTTGGCTTTCCGAATTTAGGCTAGCCCAATTCGGATCTTATTTATTTTAAATTAGGCAAGCCGAACATTGGTATGCCAAAAGAATTCCACATTCGATGTAATCTTGTAATAGTTTGGCACTGCCTAAGTTCGGCATATAATGGATTGCCTAATTAGTACGAAATAACGGTAACTAAAGGTTTACCGAAGTTTGGTTCACCAAGTTCGGGCTCACTTCGGAAAATCTATGGCAATGCCTAAGTTCGGCATTTCATGGATTGCCAAACTGTTATGAAATAACAGTAACCAAAGGCTTACCGAAGTTTGGTTCACCAAGTTCGGACTCACTTCGGAAAACCTATGGCAATGCCTAAGTTCGGCATTTCATGGGTTGCCAAACTGTTATGAAATAACGGTAACCAAAGGTTTACCGAAACTTGGCATACCACGATCGAGCTTCTTTAGGCAAAACAGTGGAAATGCCTAAGTTCGGTATGTCATGGATTGCCAAACTGTTATGAAATAACGGCAACCTGTATTCTGAAGCTTGGTCTATCAAAATGAAACTTGACTAGGTAAGTCTGTGGCAAGTCCTCACTTAGGTATAATATCGGAATTCCTAACTCGACCGTTGCAACGGTAACCGAATGTTTGCCGAAGTGTCGGGCTTATAAGTATCTTGAGGCAAGAGGTCGCTCATCATCGGCGTAGCGTCGCGGTATGGTATAGGGCTCTCGTGCGTCGGGTACAGTGTTCGAGTCTCGCGTTCGACATGTAAAATTTTTAATAATTAATAATTATTAATTATAATCATTCTTAAGGCGAGTGTGAGGTAAATTTAAGTGTTGTGTGTGACTAATGTATCTAACTCCATCATCTCCTCCCCCCTTGACCCATAAAATCGACCAATCAAAAAAAACTTCTTCATAGTAATAAAAACCCTAAAAAGCGAAAAAAATGACCGAAAATATAAAAAAAATAATATTAAATAAAAAAAAAAAAAAATTTTTTTTGTTTACTTAATATTTAAAAAATTTCGTCCTAAAGTCGATATTTATATTTAAAATTTAAAAAGTAAATTAAAAAAAAATAAGCATTCATTATTATTAATTTTTGCTTTATAATAAAAATAGCTAAAAACAAAAAAAGGATTCAATTTGGATTCTTCCGTGCGAATTTAGTTTCTGAATTGCTGCCTAGTTAGGTAGCCAAATTCGGACCGAATGAGGCTTGGATAGTCACCAGCAAGTGTGGTTTCCAAACCACCGCCTAAGTCGGAAGCCAAGTTAGGCCCAAACTCGCGACTGCGTTACTTCCGGGACGTGGGCCAACTTTGGCTTCCTGGTTCGGCGCGAACTTGGAATTCGGCATGCCTAATTTGAAACGAACCACCGCCGAGCTTAAATTTCTGGTCGGGTTTCTAAAAATTCTACTTCCGATAGGGATTCCGGAGGTAGGTGTTAAAATCAAAAATTTCAATTTCCAAACTGTCACTTCTGTAGACTCCAAATTTCGTAGGAATCTTCGTGTATGATGTCAAGTTCAGCTAAGGATGGTTTTTGTCGAATTCTAACCCCAAAAGGGATTGCGAGAGCGTTAAAAATGAAAATCTCTCATTCCCAACAATAGTGTCTATGGACTCGAAGTTTTGTTTGAACCTTTTATCTATAATGTAAAAATCATTTCGAATAGGATCTTACCAAATTTGTCCTCCACATACCCGACTAGAAATTTCAGTGTAAGACCTATTGGGTCCTCATTGGGTTGCCCAATAGGGACCACACATAGAGATGTAATGCAAAGCCCTATGTGGCCCTCATTGGGCAATCCCTCTTGGGTCCCAATAGGGAAATCCCCATCAGAACCCCATTTAAATTTTGAAAGAAAAAATATTAAAATTTTCGAAAAAATTAAAAATAATTCAGGATTAGATACTCATATCATATTAGAACTCATTAGTGAATTTAATCTCGGATTGAAATGGAATTATTGATTGAAAAAATCCTTAGCGTGAGTTGGGCTCGAACTTGCGTCTTTTAGGTCCTCAGTCGTCCACGTTACCGTTGGTCCAAGCAGGAGTACTATTAAAGTGGATTCTTATTTCGTATACATTAACTTAAGTGGTTTACTGAGACATTATTCATGTTATACTGAAAATTTAAGAAATTATTTTTTTTTATTTATTTACTTTACTGACTTAAAAATACAATTTTTGTAGAAATTAAATAGAAAATTGAAACATTAAAAAAAAATAGTTTACTGAAAAATGTAAAAAAATTAAAAGAATCAAAAATAAAATTCCTTAAAACTGTTCGATTGATTTGGAATCCTCCTTATACTAGCAAAAAAATTTTTTCTAGAAAATTAAAATTTTTTTGAAGAGCAATTTTTTTTTTTATTTTCGGTAATTATTTACAAGTAGGGTCAACCACATATTGGGCCATAACTAGGTGAAAAATTACATTTTCGATTTTTTTTTATTCTGCTTGTTTTTACGGCGCATTTATGATGAAAAAATGTCGTGAAAGAAAAAAATAAAAGTTTCGATAGCTTTTTTGCCTTTGATATTTAGAAAAAATTTTGGCTTTCATGTTTTTGGATAAAATTTCTATTTATCTTTTTTTGATGTTTTTGATTTTTTTTTAAAGTACATAAAAAAACGAACAATTTAAAAAACAATTGTTCAATTTGATGAAAAAAAAAAAATTTAACACAGCTTTGCTTGGGTTGACCTCACTTGTAAGTAATTACCAAATTTTCCTATATGGATAAAAATTTCATTATCAAAAATTTTAATTATTTTTACAACATAAATTCTTTTGCAAATGTGAATCTTCTCAAAAGTTGGATATTCTTCAAAAATTGAATTTTTACATATTGATAATAAAAATTTTTTTCAATTAAAATTTTTTTTCGTAGTGAGAAGAAAAAATTTCACGTATGAAACTTGTTTTATCAAAATAAAAGTGTATTTTAGTCGAACAACTTAGTATTTGGATTTAATCTGAAATTGATCCCAAATTAATCTGGGATGACTCTGCTAAAAAAAACTCCGGATTCACTCCGTGCGCGAATTGCTTAATTACTTCACTCCGAAACTTCGAGTAATGGGATTAAATTCCAATTCGGATTAAAATTTTCTTCCAATTCATCCCAATTTGTTACAATTTATTTTTAATCTCGTAAAACTAAATTTTTCAAAATATAAAGTTATGTAAAATTTTAAAAAGCTTAACTTAATTTTATTGTTTTTATTTAACAATGTTGAATGAATTTTTTTCCTAATTCTTTTCTATACTTAACGGCTAATTTTAATTTGTATTTTTAATTAATTTACAGCAAATATATGCTAATAATATAAGCTTACATTATAATGCATTTGCAAGTAATGAATTGAAAAACTGAGTTTTCCATTTTCACCCTAAGTATTCCCACTTTAGTCTCCTATGAATCCCAACTAGAAAAAATTTCTAAAAATTTTGTTATTTCACATTGGGCATTCCCACTTTGGTCCCACATGAATCCCAACTGGAAAAAATATGCAAAAAATTTTTTATTTTCATGTTGGGTATTCCCATTTAGATCCCACATAAATCCCAATTAGAAAAAAAGTTCTAAAAATTTTTTAATTTTACATTGGGCATTCCCACTTTGGTCCCACATGAATCCCAACTGGAAAAAAGTGCCAAAAATTTTTTATTTTCACGTTGGGTATTCCCATTTAGATCCCACATAAATCCCAACTAGAAAAAATTGCAAAAAATTTTTTATTTTCACGTTGGGTATTCCTATTTAGATCCCACATGAATCCCAATTAGAAAAAAACTTCTAAAAATTTTTTAATTTCACATTGGGCATTCCCACTTTGGTCCCACATAAATCCCAACCGGAAAAAAGTGCCAAAAATTTTTTATTTTCACGTTGGGTATTCCCATTTAGATCCCATATGAATCCCAACTAGAGAAATTGACAATAATTTATTTCGTTTTCAATTGGGATTTCCCAAGTGGGTTCTTCATTGGGTCCTCATTGGGATTTCCCTATTGGGCATGCCCCATTGGAACCCAATGGGGCCCAGATGTATATCTTGGGTATTCCCAATATAATTTCTAGTCGGGTAGGAGTGTGGGAGTGATAATTGGCAAAAAATTCATATTCTTCAAATACAGTTCCTACAAATATAAAATTTGATAGAATCTCGAGAGAAACAGACAAGTACCGGTATGGCCTCCAAGGTCAACGGATTTAAATATTTTTCTTACTTAATAGTGATATTTTCTAACAGCAATTGTCTCTTTGGCAGCGACAAAAAAGTCATTGTAACGTTTCCAAAATTTAACATTACATGTAGCTATTCACTCAACGGACTAAGAATTTTACATACATATTATTTTTGCTAATCACATAACCGATGAATTGTTCTTATTGTGGGATCGCGGGAATGTAACAGATTAAAATGAATGCTTTCTGTTAACACTTGAGCTGTGTAAAAGAAATTTGGCTATTTATATTAAGAGAATTCGTAAAAAACATGTACAAATAATTTTCTATGAAAAATTGATAACAAGGAGGGAATTTCAATTAATGGCAAAATTCGTCGCACTTTAAGCTAGGCAGATTTCAATTTCACTTATGAGACCTGCAATTGCTTTATCTTTACTTGAAAGAAACTTTCAATGATCATTTAAAATTTTTTTTTCGTGTCAATTATTTTTCATTTTTGGAAGAAAGCCACGGGAATGTTATAGTGATTGCACATTGAAAGTTACAATGAATATTAGCTAGAATATTCACATGGATAAAAGGTACATGCCAATTCAATGGAATTTAGAATCTGTGTAAGTCAATTAAATTTCAAGTTTAGATCTAAAAATACAATTCTAGAAATTGCCCAGCGGAGCGGGCGGGTAACAGCTAGTGTGTTTATACTCACGGCATAAAAATATGAACATAAAAATTATTGAATTTCATGAAGTTGTATGAAATTTAAAGAAACTGAAGTCTTGGTCTCTTACAAAATTTTATAGAAATATTAAAAATTTACAGTAATAATTCTTCAAGTGCCTGATGACAATTTTGTAGAATTTTACAAATTTTCATAAAAGTTTGTGAAATTATAAAAATTTTTATAAAATTTTACAAAATCAGAGATTTAGTCTGTCACAAAATTTCATTAAATTTATCGATATTTCATAGTTTCAACGAATTTTGCGAATTTAATTATCTTCGTTGTTCGAATAAAGATATATACATTAAATTCTTAGTATCTATACTCGTGATAGACCAGTAAGCAGTGTACAAGTCTTCTAATCGAGAGAGCCAGTGTTCGATCCCACAATGTGCCTATCATTTTTCATTTATCAAAATACAGTGGACTCTCGATAACTTGAACTTCAAGGGAAGTAATAAAAAGTTCGAGTTTACGAGTTTTTGACTTAACAAGATACACTTCTCACAAAAATTAAGGGAGCAGAAAAAAAATCTAAATTTTTGGGGGATTTTCAACAGGCTGTAACTTATACAAAAATGGTCGTACAGCAAAAAAAAAAAAAAGCAAATTGTAGCTCTAAGTGTTAAGTTTTCGGATCTGAGTTTGAAAATTTTTTTTTGAAAATATTTTTCGAGTAATCATAAGAAAACCACCAAAAAAAAAATTTTCGAAATTTTTTTGGTTTTTTTTTTTAATCTACGGACGTGGAAAAAATTTTTTCGACTCAACCTCCATATGAACCGGATAGCTTGTTTATTCAGCTTTAATTTCGTTTTTTTAAAATCTCGATACGAGCATTTCTCGCTGAGATATCGATGTTTGAATGGAAAAAGATCATTTTGTCTTTGATTACCAATATCTCAGCAACCAATGATCGCACAGAAATTTTGAGGTTGGTTTTAAAAATTTGAATAAATTTTCTACAAGGATTGGCAATTGAATTTTGAAAAAAAAATTTTTTTTCAATCATTACATGAATTTGAAAAAGCATCCAAAAAAGGGCTTTTTGTCGTTTTTTGGAAAATCAAGCGCCCAATCAAAAATATTGCGGAAACCACTAACGTTAAGTGTGCCTTTTACTGTTCAATATACCCACAAAAACCCTACTAAGTTTCAATTCAATCTAGCCAACCGTTTTTTTTTTCCCATTTGATCGAATTTTTGAAAAAATTAAAGGAGCAAGAATTTCGCTCTGAAAATGTCATAATTTTTATCAAAAATGAAAAAAATTTTTTTTTTTCATTTTTCTCTCAATTCTGTATTAGTGACTTGAAAAATTTAAGGAAAAAAAAAAAAAAAAAAAGGTGTGTGTGCGATTCACACACGATAGAAGTGAAACTTCAGTGAATCGACAAAAGAATGAGATGAATATTTATAACAAGGGTAGGATAATTACAAAGTTTAATTGTTCAAAAATGAAAGTATTTTGATTAATTTTAAAAGATATTTTATATTTTATTTAACATATGTTACATAATCTATTACTCAAGTTCCATATTTTCAGTTTCAACAAATGATACAAGAGGCTTATGATAACTAAAATACGATACAAATATTTTAGTTTCAATTTGGTTGATATATCTTTGGAACACTGCATCTATTACCGTTTTTGATCTTGTAGTTGATTGAGTGCGATTGTTACACATTTTTAAATAAAATGTTGTATCGAGAAACTCAATCAAAGGAAGCGCTGTATCTGATGCAAAATTTATGTTAAAATCCCCACTTAAAATCATCGGAATTTTATCATAATTCTTTTTGAGAATTCGCGATACCTTTGGGGTATATTTGATCAAATTTTCATGTATAAATTCAATAACTGATTTTATTGATTGGTTGGGAAAGATGTAAATTGCTACGATCAAAATTAAATCTCCTTGGTCATTTCTGCTCTCACAGGCACATATTTCTCCAACTTTCGAAAGCTGAACAGACAATGATTCTAGCTGTTGTGCATTGAGATCCATTTGTGGCGTAACAACACGGGCTCCATCATTTACGTTGTGATAAATTGCTACTCCGCCTGCCCTCGTACGTGGTCTTTTGTAATTAACAACAATATTAAAATTTGGAATGTCTACAATATCTTCATTATTCATCCATGTCTCCGAAAGAATTAAAAAATTTGACGATGACACTATATTGTCATGTTGCAGATCTTGTACATGAGCTCGTAAGCTTTGACAGTTAAAGGTAAACAGTGACATCCCTTTTCTTTTATTTAAGAAATCATATAAAACATTTGTAATTGTCTCAAGTCGATTCAAGTTCAGCCTTCGAAATTCATGTGTAGATCAATTGTAGATACTGACGCTCTTCGGTCTGAAAAACATTGATATATTAGTTTATACTTAAAACAGGATTAAAAAATATTTACACTTACCATTTATTACATCAGTCACATTGACACTTATATCTGAACATCTATTTTGATTGTTCAATAATTGTTTTTTACGTGCACGAAACTCGCGACTACGTTCTGTTGAACTTTTTGCTGAATTTTTTTTCATTTTAATTTCATTTTTTTTGCGTCGATATTGACGACACATTTCGGCATTAGTTTTCGGCATTTTATAAAATTTATTATTTAGTACAAGATATAAAAATACTCACAAACAGTTAAATAATAACACACCACGCTATCTTACTAAAACGCTGTAATACGCAGCCGCATACAGTGTACAGTAAGCTCACGTAGTTTTCACATGCACTACACACGTTAAATGCTCAAATACAAGCACGTATTAAACAGTGTGCAATATACATACACACTGACATCTGCTCTCTCGCTCTGGCTCACAAATTACAGGCGACTATGCTTAGAAGACGGGAGTGGGGACGCTACGAAGTATGGCACAAAGAGGAGAGACCGATAATATACAAATTGTATGTATATTTCTGTCTCATTCTTTCCCCTGGCTTCATCCTACACATTTTTGTATTTGTGTCTCTTACCTGTCGTTTTTTCGTTGCATCCGGTTTGAAATCACAACGATTCTAAAGAAGTTTCACTTCAAAAAAAAAAAAAAATCGAAAATTTTTGAGAAAAAAAAAAAAATAAAAAAAATTTTTTTTAATTTTTTTCAATTGGCTAAAAACTTCAAAAAATTAAAAAAAAAATTACCGCCGGCATTAGCGTTACCCAAAGCGTACCACGTGGAGGTTGCACGGCGGATTTACGCTTTTGTGCTTGCGCACGTGTATGTGTGTGGTTTTATCAGAGATTGAGACCCTGTGGTTCGTCACTTCCACAGTATTTTGTGACTCCAAACTCACTCTCCGAAGATGTGTGTGTGTGTGTGTGTGTGTGTGTGTGTGTGTGTGTGTGTGTGTGTGTGTGTGTGTGTTGTGCTAATACCGCGTATTGCCACCTCTGCTCCTGATAACAGCCCGCAATCTTTCAGGCATATTCGAAATGCAGTTTCGAATCATTGACTGCGGAATCCGTCGCCAAGTTTCGATTAGCGCCCGCTCTAATGCTGCTAACGTTCGTAAATTGGGATAATTCTGGCGCAATCGGCGCTTCAGGATATCCCAGACGTGCTCGATAGGGTTAAGATCAGGGCTTACCGCTGGATGCCTTAACAACGTTATGTCGTGTCTTTGGAAAAACCGACGGGTGACGTTTGATGTGTGAGGCCGGGCATTGTCTTGCATAAAAATAAAACCTCTAGTTTGCTGCCGTAGAGGCAAGACAACAGGTCGTAAGATCTGATTAATGTAACGCGTAGCGTTTAGATTTTCGTGGACGATTACCAAAGGAGTTCGTGAAAATCTCGAAACTCCTCCCCAAACCATCACCGACCCTCCGTTGTAAGCAGCTACCAGTCGAGTGAAGTTACGTGAAAAACGCTCTCCCTGACGGTGCCAAACTCGGGGTCTTCGGTCATTTCCAAACAGGCATACCCGACACTCATCAGAAAACAAAACATTGTTCCATTGCCTTACGGTCCAATGAACATGTTGACGAGCGTAAGCCAGACGGTTTCGGCGATGTATGGGTGATAACATCGGTACTCGGGCGGCACTTCTTGATCGCACTCCAGTCTCACGGAGACGATTTCGAACCGTTTGAACTGAAATGTTCCGCGGTTGTTGTTGTCGTCGTCGTCGTTGTTGTTGCTGTTGTTGTTGTTGTTGTCGACGGTTCGGAAAATTTCGGGCGACAACGTTCGCAGGAACGAAAGGTTCTTGACGAACGCGCCGAACGATCGCTCGGTCATCACGAGGATTTGTTGCGCGACGACGACCTTGGCCAACTCGTCGTTGATAACCACCGGTTTCCAAATACCGATTGTATGCGCGAGATACGACAGATGAACTAACGTCCATACGATCCCCGACTTGTCGGTAATTGTACCCTTCTTCCACTAGAGTCACTATCTGAGCGACTTGTGGCGCGGATAAATGCCGCCTAGGCATTATGAAAAAAAATAAAAAGAAAACTAAAGTTTGCAAAAACTCAGTTAATTTGCTTTTCTAAAAATTAAAAAATACGGTAGTTTTGAGAAAAACTGTTGATTGGCTCGATTACCAAGAAAGCAGGTTAGTTTTAAGAAAAACTGTTTTTTTTTAGACACTGTTGGAATTCGCACGAAAAAATTATTGTCCCAATATTCGTAGAACGAATATTCGACTTGGCTTGGGGGTATCAACTTTTAATTTATTCAATTAATTTGTGACTAGGAAAATTAAAGTGCAGAAGAGTAAAATCGGTGAGAAAGTGAGTCGCTACATTTTTTTTGATTTGGGCCAATTGAAAAAAATTAAAAAAAATTTTTTTTTTTTTTTTCTCAAAAATTTTCGATTTTTTTTTTTTTTTCCTTAAATTTTTCAAGTCACTAATACAGAATTGAGAGAAAAATGAAAAAAAAAAATTTTTTTCATTTTTGATAAAAATTATGACATTTTCAGAGCGAAATTCTTGCTCCTTTAATTTTTTCGAAAATTCGATCGAGTGGGAAAAAAAAAACGGTTGGCTGGATTGAATTGAAACTTTGTAGGGTTTTTGTGGGTATACTGAACAGTAAAAGGCACACTTAACGTTAGTGGTTTCCGCAATATTTTTGATTGGGCGCTTGATTTTCCAAAAAACGACAAAAAGCCCTTTTTTGGATGCTTTTTCAAATTCATGTAATGATTGAAAAAAAATTTTTTTTTCAAAATTTAATTGCCAATCCTTGTAGAAAATTTATTCAAGTTTTTAAAACCAACCTCAAAATTTCTGTGCGATCATTGGTTGCTGAGATATTGGTAATCAAAGACAAAATGATCTTTTTCCATTCAAACATCGATATCTCAGCGAGAAATGCTCGTATCGAGATTTTAAAAAAACGAAATTAAAGCTGAATAAACAAGCTATCCGGTCCATATGGAGGTTGAGTCGAAAAAATTTTTTCCACGTCCGTAGATTAAAAAAACCAAAAATTTCGAAAATTTTTTTTTCGGTGGTTTTCTTATGATTACTCGAAAAATATTTTCAAAAAAAAATTTTCTAACTCAAATCCAAAAACTAAACACGTAGAGCTACAATTTGCTTTTTTTTTTTTTGCTGTACGACCATTTTTGTATAAGTTACAGCCTGTTGAAAATCCCCCAAAAATTTGGATTTTTTTTCTGCTCCCTTAATTTTTGTGAGAAGTGTATTTAAAATTTGCAAGTAGATCAAAACAATTAAGAAAACACTTGATTTGCAAGAAAATGACTTAGAAAGAAAATATATATTGCAAACAAGAATATAAAAAGCATTGAAAATTCATGTAGAAATTTCGATTTGATTGCTATAAGCTTGGACAGTTCGGAGAAAAAACGTCTTTATATTTTACTAACTTCGACTTATTGAGTTCCACTTTTAAAATTCGAGTTATAGAGCATAAATATTATTTACCGATACTGGAAGGGAAACAATACTAAGTTCGAATTACAGAGTCTAAATAATTTGAGATATCGCGAATTTAAGAGTTCAGTGGAAGGGAATGCAAATTTTTTTTGAGTTACTGAGGATTTTGACTTAACAAGGTTCGAGTTATCGAGAGTCCACTGTCAGTAAGTTGTGACTAAAATCATAAGAAATTACTGGAAAATGCCATATTAGAATATTAATGTTTGAAAAAATTTTTAACTTCCCGTTAAGAAAATCGAGCATTTTCAAGAGTCGAGAAGTTATTGGTTTTATCCCGTTTTGTGAAAATCGAGTTTTCATCAGATCTCGACGTTGTAAGGTCACAAGAAGCTTCGAGAAATCTCAAAAAAACTAAGAAAAAAATTTAGGAAAACGGATGACCCTGAAGACCATCCCTGCAACTTCTCGCTACTTTCGTCACTAAGCGCTCAATTGCACTTATTACGTTTTTGAGCTCGAATTAACTCAAATAATGCATCAAAATAACGAAATGTTTGCATCTATTTTCACAAAAATTGGCAGTGGTATTATTTTAAATGATGATGAATTAGCCGTTATCGAGTCTAGATTTTTTACGAAGGAAGAGAAGAAGCCTTGCGCCTGTGTCCAAGTGGTATACGATTATTTCATGATAATGCATCAATTAACGCATATAACGTACTAGCTTTACAAACTGAAAATAAAATAGATTCAATTGAAATGGACATTATTTCTGGTTGTACTAATCATGAGCAAGAAACAAACATGAGACAAAAATTACACAAGTTGTCAGTGATTGATACTGGAGGTTTGCCATACGAAATCATTTTTGTTATTGGAAAACCTTATATTATTACAACTAACATAGACGTGGTAGACGGTTTAGCTAACGGCGCCGTTGGAAAGCTGGTTCATATAGAACAAAATGATGAAAATCAAGTAACTCGCATATGGCTTGTTTTTCCAGATAAAAACACTGGTATGGTGGCTAGAAGAAAAGCCGCTGCCTTTCTTGCGGAACATAATATCGATAGACGTGCAGTACCTATCGTACGTCGAACTTCAAGTATACCACTCAATAATAATAAAACCATTGTGGGAAAAAGAAATCATTTTTCATTGATATCAGGATGCGCTGTGACTATTCATAAGTCTCAAGGAGGTACATATGACGAGGTGGTCTATGAGTATAGTAAAAGTCATTCTATTTCATTACTTTACGTAGCTTTAACACGAGTAACAAGTCTTGAAGTGTTGTTTATATGTAACAGTCAGGATAATTTAAGATTTTATCATGGAAGAAGAGTAGATCCATCAGTTTCAAGTTTACAGCAAGAATTTAAAAGATTATCTCTAAACAAACTTACTACATTGCAAGGACTGATCACTGAATTTATAAACTCCAGAAATAAATTAACCATTTATACTTTAAACTACCAAAGTCTCAGAAAACATACTACTGATTTACAAGATTCTATTTGTCAAAGGAGTAACTTTTTATTACTAACTGAAACATGGCTTCCTGCAGATGAATCAGTTGACTTACCTAATTTTCATTGCATAGCTAAATTTAAGAGACAAAATATTAGAGCCGCTGGAGTTGCCATTTATAAAAACAACAATACTTCACATATTACTACATTCAACATGGATTTAGTAATTCAAAATGCTACAGAAGTTCATGTCTCCCAAACATCGAGTCGTCACATATCCAGGCCAAACAGATATGCCTGGAATCCGCAGAAAGGATTCCCCCCCCTAAAAATAAAAAAAAAAAAAAAAGCACACACACACACACACACACACATACATACAGACATACGGACATCACCGCGGAAACATTCTGGGAAGGTTCCTAGGACCTCAAAACGTCAACATCCGTTGAAAACTCGATTTTCGAAAAACGACTTTGAAAATTTTCAATTTTTTTAGTGGGAAGTTAAAAAAATGTCGAAGTTATGTGAGAAAAAAAAAACACTTTTTTTTTTATTTTTCGTTCACAATATCTCTCGAACGAAACAACCGATTTTGACCGAATTAGTGGCGATCGACGTGGTTTTTCAAGGTTACGAGCTGACTAGTTTTTGGAGTCGATCGATAAAGCCGTTTCAAAATTAGTACAAAAATACCACATTTGAAAAAAATTCTTAACTTCCCGCTAAGAAAACTTGAAAACATGAAAAGAGTTTCTATCAGTTCTCGATGTTTTAAGTTCCTAAGAAGCTTCCCTGACTATTCCCGCAATGGTGTCCGTACCGTCTGTATATTTGTGTGTGTGTGTGTGTGTGGGTGTGTGTGTGTGTTCATCGTGGTTGACGCCATTCGAAAGGGCTTGACCAAATTTAGATTTTGAATACAGTTTGGACCTATTCGAAACGGTAGATTTTGATAAATTAAAAAAAAACTACCAAAAAAAATTTTTTTCAACTATGGTTTCTTTGGAATAACTTTTAAACGGCTTCACTAAAACTAATCAGCCTTTAACATCGAAAAACCACGTCGATCGCCACCAGCCCGGTCGAAATCTGTTGATTCGTTCCTGAGTTATCGTTGTCGATAAAAAAAAAATGTGAGCCGTTACGGAACGCCTGGCAGATGTGAAACATCGACATTATTTTGTAAAAGTAATATGCAGAAAAGAACAGATTATAATAGGAACTAAATAAGTCATAATGATAAAATAAAATATTACGATTTTTTTCCAGATAACGATGACTATTTATTGAATAAACATTTATTTTCATTAAATACAAAAATTTACAAATTTATTTCAAATCGTGACTATTTAATTCGTTTAATCAGTGACTTCGGTAATAGTTATATTCGATGTTGCCTCTGAGGACGGTATTACTGTGACAATTGGTCGATGGTAACTGAAGTATGTTACAAAAGTATTGGACATAACATTATCAAGATATCTAATAAATACAGCATCTATTGTTGTTCCGTATCTGCACTGTAAAAAAAGCAGTGTTAAAATGGACTCATTTTAACACCGCTATGTAACACCTGTGTATTAACACCGGTGTAGCGGTGCTCTTATGCGGTGTTAAAAATCCGGTGTTAAACCGGTGTAATATCGGTGTTAAACCGGTGTAATACCGGTGTAACAGTAGAATAATTTTACACCATATCGGAGTATGAATATTACATGATCCATAAAACACAATTAATATTCAATATTTATCAAAATGAGACAAGTAACATTTATTTAAGAATTTTTAATTTATAAAATTACGCAGAAATCGATTTAATGAATGTTATACAACAAGTTAAATAGTATTTACAATATTAAATGTTTAGAAACAATATAATAGTTATTTTTATCGTAACCATGATGTTTCTCATAATATAATGGATGTTTTAAACATGAAAAATCTACAGCTGTGCAAAAATAAATTATCTATATGAAAATAATTTAAAAAACGTTGTAACGGGTACTTTTTGACCAATTTTTACCCCCGGCTCGATTTTAAGCTCGCCGGAGTCCAGGATTCTAACGAGGGTAATTTCTAAATTAATCAAACTCGGAAATTTAATTAATATTAACAAAAGCAAAACCTCTTTATTTCAATAAACAAAACATTAAACATTTTACAAAAGAAAACGGCGATTAAACAAAATAAAACCCATACAACACGGCGTTTACAATTTCCATTACCGTCGTTGGTAAAATCATTCGCCCGTCGTACCTTTCAAAACGCGTCGCTAATTCCCCTTCAGTCGGCCCTCTAGTGCCCAGCTCCTGACAAGTGACTAGCGCCGCCCCGCAGGCCCTAATTCGCGATTCCCAAAGGAAGAGTGAATAGGATCCACCTCTCCCTCACCTACTCGGCTGGGGTTGCAACCTTTTGGCTGAAGGCCTCCAGGTGGAGAGTCGCCTTTACTCGTAGGTAGATAAGTTCACTTACCTGTGGTAGTCCGCACCAGGTAGAGAGAACCCTCTTTTAATTTCCTTGGCCAGAAGTCTCCAGACAAGTAAATTAAACCCAGAGAAAGGTTGCTCAACGGCGGATAATTTTTGGGCTTTATCAACCCAAAAATTATTAATAAAAGCGAAAAGTATTGGTGAATTATCGCCACCTATCGCTTGCCGTCGAACTTCGGGAAATCCCCGAAAATTTATAAGTTTTTAAATATATTTTCAAAATTAAATATCAGATTCATTCAATTGATTCAACAGATTACATCAATTTCAATCGAATTACATTTTCCTACAATTTCAACGTCGAAAAATAATTTCATACAAACATAATTATTTTACCAAAATTATTTCCCATACTAATTTAATTTCCTGGGACTTAGAAAAATAATTAATTGGATATTTCGAATTTATTCAAAATATTTTAATCAATTATTTATTTCAGATAAAGTAAATTTTTGTTCTTTGAAAGAACAAAAATTATCACGTCGCGGTTTCGCTTATATCAGCTCGGCGATTTTTATCGCGAGCGAACAGTCGACGCCATCTATCGCGCGATGGCAAACTACTAAATTCCTTTTTCTAATAGTCGTCCTTTGAAATAATTTTAAATCAAAGAAATAATTGTAAACAAAAAAAATCATATACAGATTATTATTATTAATAATAATCGCCGTAAACAAATAATAAAGTTGTAAACGAAACTTGTCAAATTAATTGTTTCAATTATTTCAAACGACGTTTTAACCGTTAATTAAATTAATAATCTTTCGTTAATACTTTTAACTAAACAATTAAACATAATAATAGTTACAATAGTAATAATAATAATTAACTATAAATAAAATAATTAAACTCATGACAAAAGTTAAACCTATATACATAAATGCCGTGGCACGGCAGTCGACGCGGTCGCGGTAGCGATGGCTCGCTCGGTCCGTCGATGAGCCCCGTCTCTCGTTGCTCACGACACCCCTCCGCCTCCCTGCTTATAATACCTTCTTCACAACGTTCAAAATTGTCGTAAAATTGTTCTAAAAATGTTTCAAATTTGTTGTAAGCGTCTCCCATGTCTCCCAGCGTCATACTAAAATTCGACGCTAACGCCCCTACTCACTAAACCCTAAACCCCTTTTCTTCTTTCCTCTAATCCCTCATAGAAACCGCCGTCAGGTATTACTTCGTGAGGGGAGGAACTAGCTACTGCTCTTCCTTCTAGTGGCTAAGGTGTTAACTACCTTCCTTCTATCTTCTGATATTTGCTCTTCTTCTTTCGGTAGAACGCAAGTCTTTGAGGACTTCTGTTGCAAACGTGTTGGTAACGTTCCAGGCAGCTTCTGATGACAACATTGCTTCCACTAGTGAATCTGGTCGCATTTTCTGGTTCAGGATCTTCTCCAACTCTTCACGCTGTGGATCGAAACAAGGACATACAAAGAAGACGTGCTCCGCATCTTCAGCAACTTCTGGGCAGGACGGGCACTCCGAAGAGTCATTGTGCTTTAAGCGGTGTAAATACTCTCGAAAACACCCGTGTCCCGACAACATCTGCGTAAGATAGTAATTGACCTCGCCGTGATTCCGGTTAAGCCAAATGTCGACCGAAGGTATGAGACGGTGCGTCCACCTACCCTTCTCTGCAGCATCCCATTGTAGTTGCCATCGGCCTATGTTGTTCTGCCGTTCTTCAATTCTAAGTTCTTCAGGGCTCAGTGCAGTTGACCTTTTTCGTTGGTAAAGGGCTCGTCTTTTCTCTGCTAGAACTCTAAGAGGTAGGGTTCCGGCAATGACGCACATTGCTTCTTCTGATATAGTGCGGAAGGCACTAGCTACTCGTAGGGCACTCATTCGATATACTGGTCCAGCTTTTCTCCATGATTCTTGGGTTTCCAGTGCATCAGCCCAAATAGATATTCCGTAAGTGAGCACTGATGTAACTACTGATGATAATAGTAGCCTCCTGCTCTGCATTGGGCCTCCGATGTTAGGCATCAGCCGTGCGAGACTAGCCCTCACTACTACTCTTGTTCTCCGACTCTCAGCTTGATAGTTTCTACCGTTTTTTGACTGGTAATGAGCACTGCCTCGGTTTTATGCTTGGCTAGTTGCAAGTTCACCATGTCCATTCACGAATTGACTCATCTGAATGTAATATCAAATGCCATTTCTATCTCTTCGAGGTGCTTTGCGACGATCACGACAGCTACGTCATCCGCATATGCTACAAGTTTGACTCCCGTAGGCAATGCTATTCTCAGGAGGCCATCATACATGATGTCCCATAGCAGAGGACTTAAGACTGATCCCTGTGGCACTCCTCCAGTGATTTCGTACACTTCCGTACCGTTCTTCATGTTATATTTCAGGACCCTATTCGTGAAGTAGCTCGCTACCATTCTGCGAAGGCATCCTGGTACGTTTTTTTCTTCTAGAGCCCGCATAACGCAGTCCTAGTTAGCGGAGTTGAAGGCATTCTTGATGTCCAAAGCAGCCACCAAGCAGTATTTCTTCTTTCCACCCTTCCATCTCGTTCCGGTGATTGCATCCTTGGCTATATCAATAACCAATTTGATCTCATCCAGAGTTGACCGTCTTTTTCGGAAACCAAACTGGTTTTCTGCCAGGAGTGGGTCGACTACAGCCTCTATTCTCTGATGAATTATGCGCTCGAATATCTTGCCGGCCGAGTCTAACATGCAGAGTGGTCAGTAGGATGATGGTTCTTCCGGCGGCTTTTTCCCTTTCGGAAGTAGTACTAGCCGTTGTTGTTTCCACTTCTGGGGAAAAGTCCCTTCCTTTAGGCATGTGTCGTAAACGTCCAGAAATAATGTCGGTGCTGCCCTAATGATTGATTTCAGGGCAATGTTAGGGATTCCGTTCAATCCCGGCGCCTTATTATTCCCTACTCGATTGCCTGCCTCTATCAACTCATCCAACGTGATAGTTGGGATGTCTTCAGGGTTGAGCTGCTCCAACTTGTAAGTGAATACCGGCTGTTGGGGAAACAGCGCAGTAACAATCTTCTCTAGAAGCTGTGGACACGTAGGTGATGGCATTGGCTGGCATTTTAGGTGGGTCATAACCACCTTATACGGCCTGCCCCATGGATCTTTCTCTACTTCTGCGAGCAGTTCCTTCCAGCAGCGTCGTTTGCTTTCTTTAATGGCTCTGTTCAGTTCTCGACGGGCCTTTTTATACTCTGCCAACAGCTCTGCGGAGTTAGGTCGTCTGTAGCCACGCTGAGAATTTCTTCTTTTTTTAAGACACTCTGAACGTAGAATGCTAATGTGATTGTTCCACCAGTGCACCGAAGGTCTTGCATTCATGCCACGTTTCCAAGACATACTGGCGTTGCAAGCCTGGGTGACTCTTTTCATAAGGCCTTGGTCTTCTCTTCTGCAGTTTCTACGATGATCGGATCGCACTCTAGGGCTACTACTACTACTAAATACTAAATACTACTAATACTACTAAAGCCGTGAGGTCGAGAGATTTAACTTTCCACCCAACCGTGCTAGCGCTCCTGTTGACTCTTGTTAGATTCTGGCCAGTTGATATTTCCCATAGTATCGCACTATGGTTGCTGGCTGTGTAGGTGTTTAATACTTTCCAAGAAAAACCACTTGGAGCTAAGCAACTGCTGACAAATGTGAGGTCGACAATTGAGTTTGACTCTCCCTTAGTATACGTTGGCGTGTCACCGGTGTTAAGAAGGATCACGTCCAGTGTGGCCATTGCCTCGAGAAGTGCTTTTCCACGTGTATTAGTGAACTTGCTGCCCCGGAATTGAAGTCACCAGCTATTGCCACGGGAAAGTGTTTTCTTGCATCCTCAGTTAGCCGATCAAGGAAGTCTTCAAACTATTCATTAGAGAGACTAGGTGGTGCATAGCAACTTTAGAAGCGGAGGCCATCTACCCATGCTGCTACGAAACCGGCTTCTTTATTGTTGACTGTTCTCTGAAAAGGAAATTTACCGCAGGACCAGATGACGGCTTTGTTAGTGCTGTCGGATTCCCAGGGTTGGTTACTCAGGTGTCTATAAGGCTCACTTATAAGTGCTACGTCTGCCTCTAATTCTCGCACAGTTTGCATGAGCAGTTCATGCGCAGCCTCACAATGATTGAGGTTGAGCTGCAATATCTTCATGTTCTTGGCTTCGTTATCTTCTCGAGCGCTTCTTGGAAGACAGGGCATCTGTTCGTGCCTGCATGGTGAGCCACTTTCTCTACGCCGTGCCGTTCAACGCACAGTGCACATTTAGCTGGATTTTTACAATCAGCAATTTTGTTTTCTTCTTTTCCGCACCTTATGCAGTGCTTAGACCGGTCAACTTCGCTTTTGCACTGAGATCCAAAGTACCCAAAGTGCCAGCATTTGAAGCATTGTATGGGTCTCTTCGTTGCTCTCATTCGGCAATTGACCCAGCCGATCCTTATTTTGCAGTTTCCTTCCAGTAACTTTTATGCTGCAGCTGCTGGTAGTGACACTGTGGCTGTCTGCGTACCCTTACAGGCTTTACGGATCTTGATTGCCTCTATTGGGATTTCACAACTTTCTCTAGCTTCCCTCTTTAGAGCGGTCTGAATATGCTCTTTCGTCGTGTCGTCATCGACATCTCGGATCTCGATGGTCTCCTGTGGCCCTTTGCAAATCACTTTGGCCTCCTCCTTAAGGATGTCCGCGAGCGTCTTTTGCAGGGCTTGGCCTTTGTCAGTGCTCTTCCTCGAAATCGTAATCAACAAGTCGCCACTTCTGGTTTTGTTGATCCTATCCACAGTTGAACGAACCTGCTCATTTGGGACGTCCTGCTTTATACGACGCAGAATCTCGGCATACTTTGTTTTCTCGGCCGGGCGGATGATCAGTGCGTCGGGTCTGATCCATTTGCATGGTTTTTTTCGCTTAGGCTCTGGCCTGGGCTCCTTCGGCGGCTGCTTTCAGAGTTGCTCTCTAGCTAGCTTCCTCTTCTTCTTAGATTGTACTTCTTCCCAATCAGTCGCCTTCTTAGATTCATCGCCCTGCCCTGCCACTCGTTGCGGAGGGCTTTTTTTTAAGTCCTTCTTCTTTGTGACTTTCTCGGTTGGCTCTGGCGAATTTCGGTCCTTTCTCTTTCCAGGCCTTGTGTCAGTTTCACCCTTGTCTTCAGCAGCAGATTCGCCATCACCGTCGGCTCCAGTGTCCATTGCTTCTTCCGTCTCAACTTCAGTTTGAATGCGTCGTCGTGATGACTGCCATTCCTTGTCCAGTTTCTTGAATCTTCCAAGAGCATTGACTACACCGGTTGTCTTGGTCTTTATCTCCTTGTGGATATTGACCTTTGTTTGGACAAACCCTTGCAGCTCAGTGGTCAGCTTTTCAAGGCGCTCCAGCGCTTGCATTCTTTTCATTTCAGCGCTTGCTTCAATCGCTGCTTGTTGGGCATGTGGCCCATTTAAACTTCCGTTCATTTCCTTTTGTGTCTCCATGCTTTGGTTTTCCAGCGCATCGTACGGAGTGGAGCGAGTTATCTTATCTAGGAACGGGTGTACCCTCGGAGATAGTACTCCTACCCCAGTTCCCTGAGGCCTAGTCGACACTTAGCCAGTCCCGGAATACACGGACGGACTAGACTCGCTCGGGGTGGTGAAGATTGCTATCTCAATCCCAGCTATTCTTTCCCGCTTCACAACATTATTTATATTTATAAAAATGCTTACCACATTTATACAAATATAAGTAATGCTGTGAAGCGGGAAAGAATAGGAGTTACGGTAATTATTACGTGAAGCGTTCCACATTCACGTAACAGGATATTGGTAGGAAAGGATTGAGAAAGGAATGTGGAGAGAATCATCTTAATGTAAATTTATAGAATATGCGAGAAAAAATTATTAGATAGCTCGGACTGGGATTCGAACCCAGAACCTTCCGAAGACATGTCGGCTACTCTACCATTTGAGCTATCCGGTCTATACTAAATTTCCTTTCGCTTATTCTATATACATTAAGCCACACCGTCCATCTTACGGCAAGCATTTTTACAAATATAAATAATGCTGTGAAGCGGGAAAGAATAGGAGTTACGGTAATTATTACGTGAAGCGTTCCACATTCACGTAACAGGATATTGGTAGGAAAGGATTGAGAAAGGAATGTGGAGAGGATCATCTTAATGTGAGTTTATAGAATATGCGAGAAAAAATTATTAGATAGCTCGGACATGTCTTCGGAAGGTTCTGGGTTCGAATCCCAGTCCGAGCTATCTAATAATTATTTCTGGCATATTCTATAAACTCACATTAAGATGATCCTCTCCACATTCTTTTCTCAATCCTTTCTTACCAATATCCTGTTACGTGAATGTGGAACGCTTCACGTAATAATTACCTTAACTCCTATTCTTTCCCGCTTCACAGCATTATTTATATTTGTAATATTTCTGTAATATTGCTATAACACTCACTGCGTACTTCCTGATCAAGGCCTGAAGTGGCTGGCTCCTGATCTGCTACGGCAACTTACACCTCGGCAGAGCAATCTCACATCAGCCGTAGTCCGCATCGTCGGAAATAATCGACACGGGTTCCGGACACTCCCAGTGAGTTACAGTAGGGAACGATCGTCTTGCTAGGTCAGTTAGTGTGACCAACCTATTAAAGGGAGGGGGGGGGAGTTTTGTCCACGGGAGCGTATTTTATTTGGCTCCTACCCTCTGTACCTCATCAACTAAGAGACCTAGTGTCATCCAAGGACAGCGAGCGTTCTCCCATCCACTACGGGGAGACGCGCCTGGTAGCAGTTTCTCCTCTGCCGCAGGTGTGTGTGTGTGTATGTGTGTGTGTGTGTGTGTGTGTGTGTGTGTGTGTGTGTGTGTGTGTGTGTGTGTGTGTGTGTGTGTGTGTGTGTGTGTGTGTGTGTGTGTGTGTGTGTGTGTGTGTGTGTGTGTGTGTGTGTGTGTGTGTGTGTGTGTGTGTGTGTGTGTGTGTGTGTGGATGTATATAAACCTCTTATAACTTTTGAACGGCTTGACCGATTTCATCGCGGTTAGCGCCATTCGAAAGGAGCGTTGTTAAGCTAACAGTAGCAAGACCCATCTTGGATGGTTATTATTATTGATTTCTCGGAATCTAAGCAAGCAACAATATTCTAAATGGAGCAACTAATTAGCAACAAATTTAACACCACAAATAAATTTTGTTGCTTGAATAATAAGTCAATGCATGATGGACGAATCCATGCTAGCTTGATAGATCTTTCGAAAAGGCTTGACAAAACTTAGATTTTGTATACAATTTGAGTCGATTCAGACCGGTAGATTTTGAGAAATCTCAAAAAAACGACTTAAAAAATTTTTCTAAATGTGGTTTTTTTGGAATAACTTTTAAACAGCTATACCGAACGATTCCAGAAACTTATCAGCTCTTAGCATCAAAAAACCACGTCGATCGCCGCCAAGCCCGCAAAAATCGGGTGATTCGTTCGTGAGTTATCGTTGGCGAAAAAAATCAAAAAAAGTGATGTTTTCGAATTACACCAGAATTTCCGGTCCGATCAATTTGTATTTAGAAGTTTATCATAGAATTTCAAAAACTGCGTTGAATGCTGCCAACCGCGTGGAAATCGGTTTATTCATTCAAAAGCAATTGCAGTTTGAAAATTTAAATAATAGTGTTTGATTAAACGTCTATGAGACTTTTGAGCTCGAAGAGCTCAAAAACGTCATAAGTGTAATTTTAAGCGCTTATATATGGAAGGTAGATTTCACAGAATGAATCATCATCTTGTCTCAATAACTTTCGATTGACATGGAATGAAATTTATTTTAACACATATACATAAATAGGTTGTATTACACATTGCCTGAAAATGGTTTAATTGAACTTTTAACTTCAATACAATAACTAATAATTGTCAAAAAGTTAACGTTATATACGTCAAATCAGAAGGAATTTTATAAGCTTTTACATGAATTTATTAAAAATCAGCTATCTTTTTGCGATTAAAAGTTATATATAAATTAAATCGTCAAAAACGTAATTTTTACTATTTTGATCATTTTGAAGAGCTACTATTTCTGAACTAATCGAAGTATTTCGTTGATTTTAGGGCTCGTGCAAGCT
This sequence comes from Cotesia glomerata, assembly GCF_020080835.1. Classification (NCBI taxonomy): domain Eukaryota; kingdom Metazoa; phylum Arthropoda; class Insecta; order Hymenoptera; family Braconidae; genus Cotesia; species Cotesia glomerata. Next base: position 14,661,422 of record NC_058165.1, read on the forward strand.
AATTGTCCTAAGAATCTATATACTAAATTTAATAAGGATCTGTTGAGAATTCTCGACAGAATAACATTCATAAGTCGGTTGTACTACACATTGCCTGAAAATGATTCAATAGAACTCTTAACTTTGATAAAATGACTAAAAATGGTCAAAATGTCAATGTTATAAACGTCAAATTGAAGGTAATTTCATGACTTTTCACATGAATTTATCAAAAATTAGCCATCTCTTTTCAATCAAAAGTTATACATCAATGAAGTCACCGAAAACGTGATTTTCACTATTTTGATAATTTTAAAGAGCTGCCATTTCTAAATTTATTGAAGGATTTCGCTCATCCTCGAACTCATTCAAGGTTATTATCCAAAGAATATGTGTAACAAATTTTATCTAGATCCGTCAAGAATTGTAGACTTTTATCAAGAATTTAGCTTATTTTATGTGACTTTTATTATGAAATTTTATTAGCTTCCTCGTGAAACTTCAAAAGTTAAAAAATACAATTTTATTCGAAAATTTTAAGTGGTTAGCGTCCGAAAAATTGTGTTTTTTTTCTTTCAAAAAAGTAAGGAATAAAGAGGAGGACGATCTGCACTTTAAAATAAATTCATAGTTCTAACCTAATAATTTTTTTCCACCCAGAATACAGAACATTTTTATCCAAGATTTTTTATATCCAATATACGTTTCTAAATATAAAAAAACTGGTATTTTTCGCCTGAGAATACCTAAGTTTTTTCTGGAGCTAAAACTCTATGCTGCATTACCATAGCAACCGCAGCGGTGGCGCCAACAATTCTCAATATCTCCCTCCAATTTCACAGTTTAGGCGTGTTTGTTTACATCATTGAAGTTGTACTAATTAATTATTTATTGAACAATTACCTAGCTGTATTACAATTGATATTAAAATTTGGATGGATCCTTGGGTACCATCTAAGAGAAAAAGTTGCTCGAATGGAATTTACCATCTCTGCAAAAAATCTTTCAAGGTAATTGTTTTTTTTAATTCAATCTTTTTAAGAGTTATTCATTATACAAATTTGATGCAATAAAATAAAAATAGAAGTCAAGCCGTCAAAAGTAATTAAAAATTTAATTTTTCAATAATTTTATTAATAATTAATTTAATTTTCTTAAATTTATTTATTATTGCTTCAATTTTTTTTCATTTAATTATAATTGATAAATTAATCATTATTTTTTCCCCTCCGGGCGTAAAGCGTCAACCTTAGCCCCGCTGAGCTAAACGAAGTTGCCGCTTTCCGCCTTCATCGAGGAAAAAAAAGTGTGTGTGTACTTATGTACGCTCGTAAGAAGTTATACTTCTTTGGCGTAACAAGATAAAAATCTTTCTAAAAATTTTATCTTTCGCGTTATCCTACGTTCGTAGAAAAAACGAAACTAATAATAGAAAATAAGGTATTCAATACATTCAAAGTTTTATTATAACGCATTATAAAGTTAAATACAGTTTATTTAAATATCATAAAAAAATTACTTCTACATAATTAAAAAAATCTGGAAATCGGTTGACCGCGCAGGCCAACCCTAGAACTTCCCGCTAAGTTTGCATTTGAAACACCTTAAAGTGTGTTTTTTGGTTAATAAAACTTTTTTAATTAATCTTTTCGAGCTTAAAGCACTGTTTTTCACATTTTAAGCTCAAAGAGCTCAAAATGTATTTATTACACAACAAGATCTTTTAAATGCGTCGTTCGATTTTCATTTTTGAAAAATCACTTGACGCAGTTTTTAAAGCACAAAAAAACGTACAGGTTTATATTGATTGGTCGAGAAATCTCGAAGATATTTCAGAAAAATACCGAAAAAAAAAATTTTGTGAATTTTTAAACAACTATAACTTTTGAATGCGTCGTTCGATTTTAATTTTCAAAAAAGCATTCAACGCAGTTTTTTCATCACAAAAAATGTATGGATGATTTCATTATGATTTTTTTGCACGCTTTATAGTTGTTTTTAATAAACATTAAAATTCAAACTTTTTTTTTTAATTTTTTTTTCAATTTTTTCGGAATGGCTCGATGAATTAATTCTCAAATCTAATCAGATTTAAGTTTTGATAAACCTTTTAAAATGATGTATCGTAGAATTCAATCGGATGAGTCGTTTTTGAGAAACCGTACGACAAAAATTTATTTACACACACAAACACACACGGCCGGACATCTCGGCAAGAATAGTCAGAATGGCTTCCTGGGATCTCAAAACGTGGACATCCGATAAAAACTCGGCTTTCAAAAATCGGAACGAAATCAATAACTTTCCATTATTGGGAACTTTTCAATTTTTTTTTTAGCGGAAAGTTGAAAATATATATTTATTAGGGTGTTCCAAAAAAAGTCGATAATTTTTTTTTTCTATTGCATGTGAAATTCTTGTTATATATGCTATAAAAAAATTCTGTAAAAATTTAAGCCCTTAATATCAACTTGATGAACTCCATCACCGAATTTGAAGATTTACCATTGATTTAAAATGGAAAAATGATTTTTTAACCTTCATATCTCCTGCAAAGTATGTAGAACATTATTTTTCGGAAAAACCATCACTGATCCTTCTTCAGTATTAAATTCTGTAAAAAAAGCTCTTAGAGTCCAGTCTCTAACGTCAACCCTCTCGTTTTTATTTACGTTAAAAAATATAGATTTTTTGAAATTTCGATTTTTTCCATTTAATGTTTAAAATTTTGATCTCCGACCATAACGTTTGAGGAAATTTTAGTAGATCGTTCAGTGTATCACAAATCTATGCCAAGAAAATTTTTCGTATCACTTTTGGCTCCAAATTGCGAGGTTTGCAATATCTATTTTAATGATTATTCGCTATAATAATAAATTTTACAAAAAATTTTAAAGTCTATCAACAAAATATCAAAATTTCTTCATAACAGTCAACAAAACGCTGTATGTACGCTTCAATCTTTCAATTTTATTATTTTTTTTCATTTAATATAGGGGAGGGTGGGGCACGGCGGCCCACCTGGGACACAACAGCACACCTCAAAAATTAGATAAAAATTTTTTTTTTATTTTCTGTCAAATCATGACCTCTATGATGTTTTTATGATATTTTGGGCCAATATGTGATATGTGGGACATAATGGACCACTCGTGAAAAAAAAATTGTATCGAAAAAATCATTTTTAACTTCTCGCTAACAAAATCGAAGATTTTAAAAAATCGGGAAGTTAATGGTTTTACCCCGTTTTTCGAAAATCGAGTTTTCATGAGATCTCGACGTTTTGAGGTCCTAGGAAGCTTCCCTGAATGTTTTTGCGATGATGTCCGTGTGTCTGTATGTATGTGTGTGTGTGTGTGTGTGTCTCTCTGTGTGCGTATGTGTATGTGTATGTGTGTGTGTATGTGTGTGCGTGTGTGTGTAACCCTTTTATAACTTTTGAACGGCTTGACCGATTTCATCGCGATTGGCGCCATTCGAAAGGGTTTGACCAAACTTAGATTTTAAATATACTTTGGACTGATTCAGACCAGTAAATTTTGAGAAATCTTAAAAAAACTACAAAAAAAAATTTTTTGAAATGTGGTTTTTTTGGAATTACTTTTAAATGGCTTCACCGATCAATTCCAGAATCTAATCAGCTTTTAAGACCAAAAAACCACGTCGATCACTGCAAGCCCGGTCAAAATCGGTTGATTCGTTCGTGAGTTATCGTTGTCGAAAGAAAACCGAAAAGTGTTTTTTCGGAATTACTTCGAAATTCCTGGCTCGATCGATTTAAACTTGAAGATTCTTAATGAGGCTTTAAAAACTGCGTCGAATGCCGCCAACCGCGTAAAAATCGGTTCATTCATTCAAAAGTTATTGCCGTTTGAAAATTCAAAAAATTGTGTTTTATTAAACTGCTATTAGAGTTTTGAGCTCAAAGAGCTCAAAATGACACAAAAATCATATTTGTGAGCTCGAAGAGCTCAAAAACGTAATGTGTAATTTTGAGCGCGTAAGTACAAAATGAGCAGGAAGTTTCAGGGATGGCCTTCAGGGTCAACCATCGTCCTAATTTTTTTTTTTCGAATTGTTAGAAGTTTAAAGAATTAATTTTTTTAAGCTTTTTCAGGTCAATGGTATTGTAATAATACTTTTCCCCAAAATTTAACTAAATTCGACCGATGGTGGAGATATCGGCTGGGTAGGGTATTTTACGCTCGCCCTTTTAAATATATAATAAATTAACCCGGAAACCCCTCAGGCTGGGTTAGTGCACATTTGGACGCCAGGTAATTTTTATGAAAAATTACCAAAAATAATAACAATCCCAGGGGCCGCGCCGGACGATCAATCAACGATTCGAGTTAATGCGGATGAAAAGCGCAGGTTGCAGTACAATTAAAATAAAATTAGTGTAAAATACCGAGTAAGAAACAATAAGTTATTAAATCTATGTAATATTCCGAAAGATCCTGCTGAAATAAAGGACGGATGACAGGGAAGTAATCCGGGAAGTAACTTACATAAAATAAATCATTAATGAATCAGAAAATATTAACAAAAATAAATCATTTATTTATAAACGGTGTTACTTAAAACCAAATCTGCTTTCCAAATAACAGAATAAATCCTTTATGGAACAAATATAATAGATTTCAAACAATTAAACCAATATAAACGATAATTTTATATATTAGCTTTTCAATATTATTTACAAACGTAATAATAATTAATGTAAGTGTAATGCTTTAATTAGTAATTGCTGACCATTTCAGGGACCCACACGAGGCTTTCGGGATAGGTACAAGTATTCCCTTAAAATAACCCTTACTCGCTACGGGATCGACCCGATAAATCGATAGTGAATTTAATTAAACAATAAAGGAACAAATTATTTAAGCCAGGAGACAGCGGTTTGCGGATATTAATCAATCTCAACTTGTGAGTACTCACCAAAAAGGAAACTCAACCCAAGGCACCAAATCCACACTCCTTACAATAGCGGAGGTCCCGCGTGTGTACCTCACACCAAGCGGGCCACCGCGTGTCTGAACACTAATATTAGAAATTTATAGAAATAATATTAGAAATTTCAAATACAAATAATACTAATAATAGTAAATTCAGAGACACTCCGAGTGTGGATCTGTTGCCAAATTTAGGCGCAGGGAGGGACGCACACAGGGAATAAAAACCCTGTGACAGTATTTACCTGAGGTAAAATGGATTAGGAAAAAATTTTGTTGAACTGAAAAATTTCACAAAAAATTGAATTATATAGCTTCTAAAAAATTAAAAACACAGTTTTTTGAAATTAAAACAGTAATTTAATTATATTATTAATTATTGATCACGGTATCCTCTGCGTCAGGCAGAAACCCAATCTCAAAGTCCTATTTGAGTTTCTCCAAGGATGTCTTACTCTACGCAATTCATACTTCTAATTTTGGCTTGAAAAAAATAAACCTGGTTCAAGATATTACGTACTTTAAGAGCTCAGTCTGAAGACTTAAGATGTGATTTTAATTAATGTAAATTAATGTAACCAATTAATTGCTGAATACCATCTCTGTTTTTTTTCTTGTGCGTAGGTTTAAAACCTTTAAGTGCAATAAAAGAAACTAATTATTATCTGTTTAATACTCATTAACAGCTTAACAATAAAATTTATAATAATTTTTTAAAAACGTTAACAAAAATTCAACTTTGAATAAAACATGAAATATAAATTCTCGATAATTTTGAAATCACATCGAGATAATTTAATATCGACGGTTTAATTAACAATTGGTCTAACTCCTTATTTTTTAGAGGGTGATTTTTTAACATTTTGATATAGTAATAGTCCAATTATAAATTATTTGAATGATCCTGACCAAAATATTATACTTCTATTATTAAATAGTTCATTAAAGTGATACCTAACATTAAATTGTTTATTAGTGATAATAAATTTCGAACTAATTGTACCCTGGCGATTTCGGCAATGCGATGAAAGCACGGTTAATTCACGGTCGTTTCACCGTATAAGATTCGTTTTTATTGAGCGATTTATCAGTCAGCATCGGATACCATTGTGAAAGACGTCTACTATAAATTTATCAAATATATGCGGTCATTTCACGATGCAAACATTAGTTATGCACCTCCAAGTAATAGAGAAGTGAGTAATAAACGTCTGTTTTAAGACGGTTGATGTACTGACTGTAAGTGCAGAAAAGATGAATGTACACAAGTGAATCTACGACATTATGACCGACACTGTACGCTCAATATACTGTCAAATCACGGAAAATTCACGCTACTGTCACAAACAATATAATAAAAATAATATTTCTGACAGTTCAGACCGGGACTTGAACCCGGATTGTTTAGTTGCGCGCCCAATGCTCTACCAGTTAAGCTATCTGAGACACTGTCCAAAAATTTTATTTAGTCAGCTCATAAGGTGTCAAAACTGACTCATTTTTTTTTCATTTTACAGATAAAAATAGCTCAAATAAATTTATATTTCTTCCGTAAATTCAAAATAATAATCGTAATAAATGATTCAAATTTTTGATAATTATGAAAATCTTGATTTTGAAATTACGGTGAAATTATTAATTGTATAAAAAAAGTTCTAGAAAAGAAATTGCTTAAAATTTAATTAAAAAAAAAAAATATCTCATAATAATTTTCCGTGATAATAAATAATTTTGCCGTAATTTTGAAATTAAAATTTTCGTCTAATAAAAAACTCAAATCCTTAATAATAGATCCGAATTTTAGAATTACAGTGAAAATATTAGAGGTATACAAAATATGTTAAAAGTTGAGTTGAAAATTAATTATAATTTATTAACTAATGAACTGTTGAAAAAAATATTTCCCGATTAAAAAAAACAATAGTTATTATTACATTTCTCATAAACAAAAAGTATTATGGTACTTCATTTAAAACTATGAAAAAAATTCAACACTTGCTGTAGGTCATAAACTCTTCTGAAAAGTATTGAAATGATGGATCTCTGTTGATTGTATGTAATCTGATTAATTTTTTATGATTTTACTTTGAAATAAACAAAATTACAATAATTTAATTTTTTTTTTCAAATTTTTTATCCCGAGTATTTACTAAAAATTCTCATTGGCCTATCTTTTTATTTATTTTGAGAATTTTTAATGAAATAAAAAAAACATAGTCAGCACTTACTTATCGTTGACTTGTAAAAATTTCTAACTTACCGACATTATACGTTCGTTTCACTTACAGACCACTGTGCATCCACCACCGAGTTATGGTTTTTTGACAATTTATATCTTTTCGAATGACTGTCAAATGACAAACGATCGATTGATGATCTACGATTTTTGCTTAGGTAAAAAATCGGGGTAACCAAGAAAAAATTTCGTTTTTCGACGAGTGAAGTATAATAACTATACAGGATAAAAATCATAAAGTAACAGTGAAAAATTTTCATAACGATACTCGTCAGGCACTGTCAAACGACGGTCGTTCCATAGTCAAGCGACGATCATTTATCAACACTGTGAATTTACGGTGCATTCACCGTCGCTTGACGATCATTTTATCGTGACCACGAATCTGCCAGGGTATTTTCGTACAAATGGGAGATTCTCTAAAATGGTTTCAGACAATTTGCTCATTAGAACGTCGATATACGATTAATCGCAATGATCACAGAAATATTTGTCGGAATAATCTTCGTCAATACTTGCGCAAAAATCATGAGACCATTTTTTATTGCAATTTTTACACTGAATCCATGACTCTGTGGATGCTGAGCAAAGTCAATCACAATAAGGACAATGGCAATCATCATTTTTATATTTTAAACATTTTTTTTTTTTTTATTTAACTGAGTTCCTTTTTTTTTTGTTTCATTTTGATTTTTTTTTTCTTTGAGTTCTCGGCAATACTTGACTCGTAAAAATCGTGGTTTTCTCTCTACGACTTTTTCTGGGAGGAGAATCTCCAAATTTTGATGGTAATGGCTTCAGTAAAAAAAAATTTTTTTATGTGCTTTTTTTGGTGAGTGGGCCGTCGTGCCCCAGAAAAAAAATTTTTTTCGATTTTCTGTAAAATTTCGACTGATTTATTCGAAATAGACGGAGAATAAACAAATTTAATGGTTAGAAACCACAAAAAGTAATAATTAACTTAAGTGGGCCGTTGTGCTCTACCCTCCCCTAACAGTTTTTGGCCGTGTGTAAATTCTATGTTACAGCCGAAAAATGTTATATTAAATGAAAAAAAATAATAAAATTGAAAGAATTGAAGCGTAAATACAGCGTTTTGTTGACTGTTATAAAGAAATTTTGATATTTTGTTAATCGACTTTAAAATTTTTTGTAAAATTTATTATTATAGCGAAGAATCATTAAAATAGATATTGCAAACCTCGCAATTTGGAGCCAAAAGTGACACAAAAAATTTTCTTGGCACAGATTTGTGAAACACTGAACGATCTACTAAAATTTCCTCAAACTTTATGGTCGGAGATCAAAATTTTAAACATTAAATGGAAAAAATCGAAATTTCAAAAAATTTATATTTTTTAACGTAAATAAAAACGAGAGGGTTGACGTTAGAGACTGGACCCTGAGAGCTTTTTTTATAGAATTTAATACTGAAGAAGGATCAGTGATGGTTTTTCCGAAAAATAATGTTCTACATAGTTTGCAGGAGAAATGAAGGTTAAAAAATCATTTTTCCATGTTAAATAAATGGTAAATCTTCAAATTCGGTGATGGAGTTCTTCAAGTTGATATTAAGGGCTCAAATTTTTACAGAATTTTTTTATAGCATATATAACAAGAATTTCACATGCAATCGAAAAAAAAAATTATCGACTTTTTTTGGAACACCCTAATATTTATGTATATTTTATTCGGAATGATACAAAAGACGTGTGTAGGTTCAGAAACATTTGAATAAATATCGTGAATACAGTTGCCAGTTCTCACGCAAACATACATAGACGTCCTTACTTTTACTTTGTTGGTAACTTTTTTTGAGAAACTAAAATATTGACTAGCTAACTTCAGGGTGTCGGTTTTTCGTGACGGTGTGCGCGCGCATCTTAAAAATATACTCTCATAATTTTTCCCTAACGCGCCAAAAGAAGTATAACTCCAAAAATAGTATACACTCCTCGGGAAGTAAATAAGAAAGCCTCAGATCACATGTTTTTTGACCTCGGCTTCGCTTCGGCCAACAATTACATGTGATCTGAGACATTTCTTACTTTAATTCCCTAGGGGTGTAATATACTACAATTTATTAATTATAATAAAAAAGGTCCACCCTATCATAAACATATCCCATGCAGGAAACCCCCAGAGTTGACAAATGGGCCAGGCTTGGGCCAGTACTGGGAAACCTAGCTTCGGCGTACCTGTATTGGCCCATGCGTGGGCCAGGCTGTTTAACCCAGCCTCGGCCATGCCAATGATTACCCAACCTTGGGCCAAGACTGGCTAACTCAGCCTTGGCCATTCATTGGCGACCCAAGCGTGGGCCAAGACTGGTTAACCCAGCCTCGGCCATGCCAATAATTATCCAAGCTTGTGCCAAGACTGGCTAACCTAGCCTTGGCGATTCATCGGTGACCCAAGCTTGGGCCAAGACTGGGCAACCACGCCTTGGTCGGCCCAATTATTACCCGAGCCTGGGCCAGAACTGGATCACCCAGTCACGGCCACAATGATTACCCAAGGGTTAGCCAAGATTGGGAAACCTACACTGAAAAAAAAAATAAACAATTCAAGAGAAAAATTCTTGAACCAAGAAAATAACTTTGAAGAGTTTAATTGTCTTCAATCAAAACGAAAAATTCTTTGATTAAATAAAATTTACTTAAATCGAGAAAAATATCTTATTTTAAGAATTTTTCTACTCAAATCAAGAAGATGAAATTCTTAAAAATTATTTACTTGATTTAAGTAAATTTTTTTTTCTTTGTAGCCATGGGCGTTGAATGGCAACCAAGACTTGAGCCAGAATTGGGTAACCTAGCCTTAGCCATTCAATGGGAAATTCAAACTTAATAAATCATTAAGTAATAGAATTTTAAACAGTAAACATTTATTGTTTAACGAATATTTGCTAACAAATTCTAAAATTTAAAATTTATTATTTAACCAAGACAATTGCATATCGTCAAAATTGATGTAGCCTTAAAAAAATTAAAATATAATAATTTATAGTTGAATTTTTAATATTGATAATTTTAAACATGAAAATTTATCATAAGATATTAAAAATATACAGAACGATGTACAAAGTTTAAAGTAATATAACAACTTGACTCTTTCATTTTTCTTAACTATAATAAACATTTGTAAAAAATAGTTAATTTTCATCGAAACACAATATTAAATAACATAAATTATATAAATAATAAACCGTCACACTTCGTTACTATATAGATTTAGCTTATCAGAATAATAAGATGTGCATCAACTTATCGGTCGTACGGTGTAGGGGTTAGTTATCGGTCTGGCAAGCACGCGGCTCGGGTTCGAATCTCGATTAGAAGAACGGATACGATTTTCACACTTTATTTCTTATAATTAGCAACAGTTAGGTTTGAATTTAATTTACTTACAAAATAAAATAAAAAAATAACATTCCAATAATTCTTTTTTATCATTTTTTATCAAATGGCATGGGCCAGACTTGAAAATTAACTATGGCTCAGCCCTGGTAACCAGGCGTGGGCCAGTCCTGGTAACCAGGCTTGGCCCATCGTTATCATTCCAGACTTCAACCAGGACTGGGCCAAGCCTGGCTTACAAGCTTGGCCCAGAGTTTTACATAGTTGAGCCAAGGCTGGGCCAAGCTAGGCCCCGTGGTACTTTCCTCTATGGGATCATATGCATCTGTGTCAAATAAGATTGTTGGTCATATTTTTGTTTTGATATTTTGCTGAAGAAGAAACCGAGTTTTTTAAAAATCACTATACTTTTTAGTGAAAGAAAAAAACTTTGGTATTCTTCACACAGGTATACCAGTTCCTTTACTGAAAGAACAGATTTCCTAGGTGGAAAATAGTATATTACACATCCTAGGGCAGTAAAGTAAGAAATGTCTCAGATCACATGTAATTGATGTCCGAGGCGAAGCTGAGGTCAATAAACATGTGATCTGAGACATTTCTTAATTTCTTGCCCTCTAGGTGTGTAATATACTATTTTTTCAGTGTATTGAGAAGTTTTTTTCTGAGCATAAGAAATATTGTGAGTGGCAAATAGTATATTATGCAACGAGGGAGGAAAGTAGGATATTCCAACCCGCGTGTAAAATTGTTTTCCGAGCCAAAGGCAAAGAGGTGACAAACACGCAAATTGGGATATCCTACTTTCTTCGATGGCGCGTATACTATTTTTCATCGTATTTGTAACCAAAGTTTTATGCTCTTGTTTTTTTTACAAGAAAGTGCGACTTTTATCTTATGGAATAACATATCGATACTATTCTAATACGTCGTATCCCACAAAATTTGACAGATTGACTTTTTAAAAAAAAATAGAATCACGCGCGTGATATTGTTGTACAACATTATTCTGCAAGTCATATTGAAAATTCAAAGATCAAATAGTTTAATAACTATTTTTAAATAAATATTTTCATCCGTCGAATCCCATTTAATCAATGTTAAAAATGAATCGTTTTTACCGTCTGCTGTAAAATTTTCTAAATGTAGGATACGACGTATTAGAATGACAGCATCGATACATCAACAAATGAACAGCTTGAAATTTGCACTACCCATATAAGAAAGAACAACGAGCCCAGGCTTGTCCCAGGCTTGGCCCAACTCTGTTAAACTCTGGCCCAAGCTTGTAAACCAGAGTTGGCCCAGCCTTGGTGGAAGTCTGGAATGATAACATGGGGCCACGGTTGGTTGCCATGACTGGGCCAAGCTTAATTACCAAGGCTCAGCCATAGGTAATTTTCAAAAATTTTTAAAATTTTATTTCTGATGTAGAGCTAACGCAAATTCAGACCGCTTAACTCTTTATTTAAACCTAATTTTCGCAAATTAAAGAAATAAAGAGAAATTCGCAACCGTCCTAACCGAGATTCGAACCCGAGCCGTGCGCTTGCCAGACCGATAACTAACCCCTACACTGTACGACCGATATGTTGAAATACATCTCACGATTCTCATAAACTAAATCTATAAGGTGCCGAAGTGTGACGGTTTATTATTTATATAATTTATGATATTTAATATTGTGTTTTGATGAAAATTAACTATTTTTTACAAATGTTTATTAGGTAAGAAAATGCAAGAGTCAAGTTTTTATGTTACTTTAGACTTTGTAAATCGTTCTGTACATTTTTAATATTTCATTATAAATTTTAAAGTTTAAAATTATCAATATTAAAAATTCAACTGTAAATTATTATATTTTAATTTTTTTAATACCATATCAATCTTGATGATATGTAATTGTTTTTGTTAAATAAGAAATTATCGATTGTAGCACTAGCTAATAAATATTCGTTAAACAAAAAATATTTACTGTTAAAAATTATATTACTTAATGATTATTTAAGTTTGGATTTTCCATTGAATGGCCAGAGCTAGGTTAGCCAATCTTGGCCCAAGTCTGGCGTACCATCAAATGGCCAGAGGTAGGTGAGCCAGTCTTGGGCCGTCGTTCAACTCTGGGGACTCCTACATGGGATAACTACATACACGGACACACCAACACAAATACACACACACACGCCGACATACTGTCGTCGTCATAGGGATAGTCAGAATAGCTTCTTAGAACTTCAAAACGTGGAGATTTGATGAGAACTCAATTTTCGTGAATCGGGGTGAAACCGATAACTTCCCTATTTTTGAAAATCATTTAATTTTATGGTGGAAAGTTAAAAAAATTCGCATTTTCTTAAATTTTATAGTCTATTAATCATGAATTTTGAATATAAATTGTCAAATTTTTGTTTTATAGGAGTTGTGTCTGGGTGATGCAGTTGGTGAGACAAAGTACACAAATGACAATTTTTTAGATTTTGTCGACGTATATTGCCAAGAAAAATTTTCTCCACTGCTATATTCTACAAATCATCTAAAAACGGAAGAATTTGATAAATTCTCACAAAACGGAAAACAAGAAATTATTCATGATCAATGCAACCTCAACTTCATCAGTGAACATCCATATATTTTTGTTTTGAATCAGTCTGAAAATATTCTATCGAATAAAAAATCAAAAATACAAATAATGCATGACTATGTAAGCTTAGGTCAAGACAAACCTTTTGTAACTATTCAGCAAGACGCGTCTTGTGTAATGGATGAAACTGATTTCTTACCTAAATTTAATTTAGCAAAGAGAGAATATCGACATCATAACACTGTAGAAGAAAGATCAATCAACTGCAAAGACTTCTCTAAATTAAGTTCATCATACTTTCAACAAAGCTATACAACTAAAAAAGATGAAAATTTCCACAAAAAACTAGTTTCAATTATTAACGATGACGAAATTGAAAAATTAAGTGGGGAAATATACAGTTTAGAATATTATAGATCATGCAATAAATTATTGTCAATGAAATCAAGACCTTTGGCTAATTTACGACAAACTAATGAAGATGCTGAAAGAAATCATAAAGCATTAGTAGATTTAAATAAAAAGTGCCGAAGTATAATACGAAAATTTAAGAATGGTTTATTTACAATAGATACTATATTCAAATGGAATGAGTTACGTTCTAAAGATGGTCCTATGAGTTGCTCCATATGTCGGTGTAATAAATTTTTTAAACGACCTGGCTCGATTGCGAATCATATATATAGAGTACATGAAAAGATACTTCGAGAAGCATTAGAACGTGGTGAACTTCATAAAATATTGGAGAAAAATCAAAAACCGATAGGCGATTGGTCTATTGAAAATGATCAACACCTTACAATACCATGTGAAGAGTTAAGTCAGCAAAACTACTGCACAGTTATGAATTCAATGGGGTTTAAACTCCTTCATGAAAGTTCTCCCTTCTTGAGCAGCTGCAACTCATCACTCGATAATTATGATTCATCGTACTCTATGACTGAACAAGAACAGAACTTAGATTCAAACGTAGAGAAGTATGAATTAGAACAGGCACTTAAAACTCTAAAGCAAGATTTTGATAAGTTTTAAAAATTCTCTGCTCTTGCACAAATTTTTGTCAACAAAAAAAATAATTCGAGCATGAAAGAAAGTACCTTTGCTGATAAAAGAATTCAAGAAAAAGACATCATCTTCAATTTTGTAACGGGAGTGTAAGCTTCCGTCCAATTGGTCGCCCCTTTCGTCTCCTGAAAAGGCGCCACTGGGATTTTGTACACGGTGTCCCAGAAAGGGGAGGAGCATAACAGGAAAGATCAAGGTTGTGAGAAGTTCAGGCGGCTATAAATAATACTGAGAAAAAAGATCAATTTAAATTAAATTGTTTATTTCAAATTAACTAAATTTCAAATCAACATATTAAATTTAACAATAATTTCCCTAAAAATTATCTTAATAATTAATTACGTGCGAACCTCTCCACTAATACGCAGGCAACTTGCCAGAAAATCTTACAAATAAATATCGACCAATATACTTAATTTCTAAGTGTCCACCGGACATAAATTTACCATACCTATTTACCTGATAATCTTTTATTAACTACGCCAACCTGACGGAAATTAATATGTGCCCGGCGACGAATCGAATAACTACTCGATAAAATCGAAAGGTAAGAGAAAGCCCTTACCTATTGTCACGTCAGTTACGGTCAATAATGATCCCGCGGGAAATTCGATTTTCCCTGCTACAATTTTTAACTTCCCGCTAAAAAAATCAATGATTTTCGAAAAATTGGGAAGTTATTGGTTTTACCCCGTTTTGCAAAAATCGAGGTTTCAATAGATCTCGATGTTTTGAAGCCCTACACGGAGAAAAAAATATTGTTAGAATAAGGATACGGATCGTTATTCTGACTATACGCCGTATAGTCATTTTTTTTAGAGATATACGCTGTATAGCCAATTCAGCTATACAGCGTATCATCAAAATGACGATCCATATCATTATTTTAGCGTTACATTTAGTTAATTCAACTATACAGATCCTCACGTTAACGAAACAATTGCCTGTTTTAACGAAACTACATATATTTACAAGAGCTATTCTCTGCATGCTTTTAAGTCAAACTAATGAATTCTTAAATCAGAAATCCGGATTGTTATTTTAAGGAAACGTCATTTGAGGATACGTTGGATAGTCATTTTAACAATATTTTTTTTTCCGTGTAAGATGCTTTCCTGACTATTTTTACGATGATGTCCGTACGTCTGTATGTGTGTGTGTGTGTGTGTGTGTGTGTGTGTGTGTGTGTGTGTGTGTGTGTGTGTGTGTATGTAAACCTCATAACTTCTGAACGGCTTGACCGATTTGATCGCAATGGTGTCATTCGAAACGGTTTTGCCAAACTTAGATTTCCTGTAAGTTGGAACCGATTCGGACCAGTAGACTTCAAGAAATTGCAAAAAAAGTGAAAAAAAAGTTGTTTTTTTTTTATTTTTTTAAAATATCTCCGAATTGGCTGAACCGACCGACCTCAAAAACTAATCAGCTCTTAACCTCGAAAACCCGCATTGATCGCCACCAAAAGCATCAGAATCGGTTGATGAGTTCGTGAGACATCGTTGTCGAAAAAAATAAAAAAAAATGGTTATTTTGTAATAACTCCGAAATTTTTCGTCAGATGAATTTTTTACTAAATATTTTATAGAACTCAAAAAACTACATCGATTGCCGTCGACCGCGTGAAAATCGGTTGATTCATTCAAAAGTTATAGCAGTTTGAAAATTTTCAAAATCATGTTTCATTGAACTTTGATAAGACTTTTCAGCTCGAAGATCTCAAAAGCATAGGAAAGCTATCTATTTGAGCTCGAAGAGCTCAAAAACGTCATAAATGCAATTTTAAGTGCCTAGGTATGGAATTAGCGGGAAGTTGCAGGGATGGCCTTCAGGGTCAACCATTTTCTTAATTTTTAACTTCCCGCTAAGAAAATCAAAGATTTTCAAAAATCGGGAAGTTATTGTTTTCACCCCGTTTTGCAAAAATCGAGTTTTCAACAGATCTCGACGTTTGAAGGTCACAGGAAGCTTCCCTGACTATCCCCGCGAGGTTGTAACTTTGTCTGTATGTGTGTGTGTGTGTGTGTGTGTGTGTTTTTTTTTTTTTTTTTCCCTTAGGGGGGGGAATCCTTTTTACGGATTCTAGGCGTAGCTGTTTGGCCTGGATATATGGCGACTCGACGCAGCGTCATACTAAAACTCGACGCTAACGCCCCTACCCACTAAACCCTAAACCCCTTTCCTCTTTCCTCTAATCCCTCATGGAAACCGCCGTTAGGCATTACTTCGTGGGGGGAGGATATAGCGAC
Source organism: Cotesia glomerata (assembly GCF_020080835.1). Lineage (NCBI taxonomy): Eukaryota > Metazoa > Arthropoda > Insecta > Hymenoptera > Braconidae > Cotesia > Cotesia glomerata. The sequence continues at coordinate 14,677,843 of NC_058165.1, forward strand.
TGCTCTTCCTTCTGGTAACTAGGTATTATTTTACCTTTCTTCTAGTTGTTGTCATTTGCTCTTTTTCTTTCGATGGAACGCAAGTCTATAAGGACTTCTGTTGCAAACGTGTTTGCGGCGTTCCAGGCAGCCTCTGATGACAGCATTGCTTCTACTATTGTCTCTGGTTGGATTTTCTTCTTCAGGATCATCTCCAGCTCATCGCGCTGTAGGTAAAATCGTGGACACTCAAAGAAAACGTGCTCCGCGTCTTCATTGATTCCTGGGCAGGACGGGCACTCCGGTGAATCATCATGCTTGAAGCGGTGAAGATACGTCCGAAAACATCCATGTCCTGACAACATCTGGGTCAGATAGTAGTTGGCCTCGCCGTGATTCCGGTTAAGCCAAACGTCAATCCTTGGTATGAGACGGTGTGTCCATCTTCCTGTTGTCGCGGCATCCCACTGCAATTGCCATCGTGCGATGCTGTTCTGCCGTTCTTCAGCTCTGAGTTCCTCGGCACTTAGTGTGGTTGACCTCTTTCGTTGGTAAAGGTTCCGTCTTTCCTCAGCTAGAACTCTAAGCGGCAGAGTTCCGGAAATGACAACTACTGCTTCTTCTGATATTGTTCGAAAGGCGCTTGCAACTCTACGGGCACTCATACGATATATTGGTCCAGCTTTTCTCCATGAATCTTGCACCTCTAGTGCGTCAGCCCAAATTGATATTCCGTAGGTGAGCACCGATGTGACTACTGATGACAATAGTAGCCTCCTGCTCTGCTTTGGGCCTCCGACGTTCGGCATCAATCGTGCGAGACTAGCTCTCACTACTGACGCTTTCGTACAGACGTGTTCCACTTGCTGCTTGAAGTTGAGTCGGGCATCAAGCATCACTCCCAGATATCGTATATGAGGTTGTGATGTGATTTCTCGGTCACCGACATTAATCTTAATTGTTTCAACTTCTTTTCGGCTGGTAATAAGCACTGCTTCGGTCTTCTGCTTGGCCAGTTGTAGGTTCACTGTATCCATCCACTGGTTGATCTTCTCAAAAGTGATGTCAAACAGATGTTGAATCTCGTCGAGGTGTTTGGCGACGATCACTGCGGCAACATCATCCGCATACGCTACCAGTTTGACACATCTTGGAAGCTTCAGTCTCAGGAGCCCGTCATACATGATATTCCACAGAAGTGGACCAAGAACAGAGCCCTGTGGCACACCACCGGTTATATCATACTCTTTTGGACCATTCTTTGTATCGTATTTCAGCACTCTATCTGTAAAATAGCTAATCACTAGTCTGCGAAGATATGTTGGCAAGTTCTTCTCGTCGAGAGCTTGCATGATGCAGTCCCAATTAGCGGAATTGAAAGCATTTTTGATGTCCAAGGCAGCCACCAGGCAGTACTTCTTCGTTCCACCCTTCCATCTAGTTCCTGCGATCGCCTCTTTGGCCGTATTAACAACCAGGTTGATCGCGTCCAGGGTTGATCGTCCTTTCCGGAATCCATACTGGTTGTCTGCCAAGAGTGGGTCGACTACTGCATCTATTTGCTGATGGATGATACGCTCAAATATCTTACCCGCCGTATCTAGCATGCAGAGTGGTCGGTAAGATGACGGTTCTTCTGGCGGTTTCTTTCCTTTAGGTAAAAGTACTAACCGTTGCTGTTTCCACTTACGAGGAAAAGTCCCCTCCTTGAGGCATGCGTTGTAAGCGTCTAGAAATAATGTTGGTGCTGCCTTTATGATGGTTTTCAAGGCTATATTAGGGATTCCGTCCAATCCCGGCGCTTTATTATTTCCTACCCGATTACAGGCCTCCAACAATTCTTCTTCAGTGACAGGTGGAATGTCGTCCAGTTCATCTTGCGTTGACTGATAATTGAGACTGTGTTGCTGTGGAAACAGCGCAGTGACGATTTTCTGAAGGAGTTGGGGACACGTAGGTGACGGCATTTGTTGTTTCTTCAGGTGCGTCATGACCACCTTATATGACTGACCCCACACGTCTTTGTCGACCTCGTATATGAGCTCTTTCCAGCATCTTCCTTTGCTCTCTTTTATGGCCTTATTAAGTTCACGACGAGCTTTTTTGTACTCTGCGATCAGCACTGCAGAGTAAGGTCGTTGATAGCCACGCTTTGATATTCTTCTCTTTTGATGACACTCTTTACGGAGGTTGCTGATATGATCATTCCACCAGTGTACCGCAGGTCTTGAATTCATAACAAGTTTGCGAGGCATACTGGCATCACAAGCTTGTGTTACTCGCATCATCAGGGCCTTAGTATGTTCTTCTGCACATCCAGTCTCTATCGGATCACTATCGAGGGCTGTTAGCAATACTTCTGGGTCAAGAGATTTCACCTTCCAACCGACGGTGTTAAATTGCTTGATAGGCCCCTGGAGGTTCTGGTCGTTTGACGTTTCCCAGAGTATCGCATGATGGTCACTGGCAGTGTAGATGTCCAGTACCTTCCAGTTAGTGTTACCTTTAGCAAGGCTGGTACTGACAAAAGTGATGTCTACAATCGAGCTTGCGTCACCTTTGGTGTAGGTCGGCGTGTCACCACTGTTGAGCAAGACTACATCTAGTGTAGAAAGAGCTTCTAGCAGCTCTCTTCCTCGTGCATTAGTCTGCTTACTGCCCCAGTCTACTGCCCAGGCGTTAAAGTCCCCGGCTATCGCCACTGGATGATGTTGCTTCGCGTCCTCGGTCAGTCGATCCAAGAAGTCAGTAAACTCAGCAATTGAGAGGCTAGGTGGTGCGTAGCAGCTGTAAAAACGGATGCCATCTACTGATGCTGCTACAAATCCAGCGCTGCCATTGGTAGCTACACTCTGGAAAGGGAGCTTACCACAAGCCCAGATCACAGCTTTCGTGGTGATATCCGTCTCCCAAGGTTGTCCAGCTAAATGTTTATATGGCTCCGATAAAAGCACAACGTCGAGCTTTAATTCCCGTACTGTCTGCATAAGCAGGTCATGCGCAGCTTCGCAGTGATTGATGTTAAGCTGCAGTATCCTCATGTTCGTTTATTTGTCAGCTTCTGGAGTGCTTCTTGGAAGACTGGACATCGGCCAGAACCAGACCGGTGAGCAGTGTCCTGAGAGCCAGGTTTTTCCAGACATAACGCACATTTCACTTTATTTGGGCATTGAGCAGCTTGATGACCTGTTTGCCCACATTTGATGCAAAGCCCAGATCGGTCGACTTCGCTTTTACATTGGGCAGTAGTGTGTCCAAAGTGCCAGCACTTATAGCATCGTAGTGGTGTCTTAATTGCTCTGACACGGCAATTTACCCAGCCAATCCTTATTTTGCCTGTCTTTCCAAGTATCTTCTGCACTATTGCTGCTGGCAATCGTACCGAAGCAGTTTGAGTACCTCTGTAGGCCGGACGAATTTTAATGACATCTTCAGGTATTTCGTAGTCATTTCCAGCTGCCTCGTGTAAGGCCTTCCGGACATCGTCTTTAGTTGTTTCGTCGTCAATGTCCCGGATTTCAAGCTGTTCCTCTGGGCCTTTACAGATGACTTGCGCTTCTTCTTTAAGGATGCTCTTGATGGTCTTCAACAAAGCTTGTCCTTTGTCTGCGGTCTTTCTGGAAAGCGTAATGAGCATATTCCCATCATTCGTCTTTTGAACCTTGTCAACGACGTCACGGGTCTGATCTGGTTGTGTGTGTGTGTGTGTGTGTATGTGTGTGTGTGTGTGTGTTTGTGTGTAGGGGAGGGAATCCTTTTTACGGATTCTAGGCATAGCTGTTTGGCCTGGATATGTGGCGACTCGACGCAGCGTTATACTAAAACTCGACACTAACGCCCCTACCCACTAAACCCTAAACCCCTTTTCCTTCTTTCCTCTAATCCCTCATGGAAACCGCCGTCAGGCATTACTTCGTGAAGGGAGGATCTAGCTACTGCTCTTCCTTCTGGTGGCTAAGGTGTTAACTACCTTCCTTCTATCTTCTGCTATTTGCTCTTTTTCTTTCGGTGGAACGCAAGTCTTTAAGGACTTCTGTTGCAAATGTGTTGGTAGCGTTCCAGACAGCTTCTGATGACAGCATTGCTGCTTCTATTGTCTCTGGTTGGATTTTCCTCTTCAGGATATTCTCCAGCTCATCTAGCTGTGGGTAAAAACGTGGGCACTCAAAGAAAACGTGCTCTGCATCTTCATTGATTCCTGAGCAGGACGGGCACTCCGGGGAATCATCATGCTTGAAGCGGTGGAGATACGCCCGGAAACAGCCGTGTCCTGATAACATCTGTGTAAGATAATAGTTGACCTCACCGTGACTCCGGTTCAGCCAAACGTTGATCCTTGGTATGAGACGATGCGTCCACCTACCCTTCACTGTGGCATCCCACTGTAGTTGCCATCTACTTATGCTCCTCTGCCGCTCTTCTGTTCCAAGCTCCTCAGCGCTTAGTGTGGTCGACTTCTTTCGTTGGTAAAGGATCCGTCTTTCCTCAGCTAAGACTCTGAGAGGCAAAGTTCCGGAGATGACACACACTGCTTCCATAGATATTGTGCGGAAGGCACTTGCTACTCTTAAGGCACTCAGACGGTAGACTGGTCCAGCCTTTCTCCATGATTCTTGCTTTTCTAGTGCGTCCGCCCATATAGATATTCCGTAAGTGAGCACTGATGTGACTACAGATGATAGTAGTAGTCTTCTGCTCTGCTTTGGGCCTCCGACGTTTGGCATCAGTCGTGCTAAGCTAGCTACCACTGCTGATGCTTTTGCACTCACGTGTTCGAATTGCTGCTTAAAGTTGAGTCGGGCATCAAGCATCACTCCCAGATATCGGATATATGGTTGTGATGTGATTTCTTGTTCTCCGACTCAGTTTTATGGTCTCTATCACTTTTCTGCTGGTAATAAGCACAGCCTCAGTCTTCTGTTTAGCCAGTTGTAGATTCATTGAATCCATCCACCGGTTAACTTTCTCAAAGGTGATACCGAACATGTGGTTTATCTCATCTAGGTGTTTCGCAACGATTACGACAGCTACATCGTCTGCATATGCAACAAGCTTGACACTTCTTGGAAGAGTCAGTCTCAGCAGGCCATCATACATGACATTCCACAGAAGTGGACCCAGAACAGAACCCTGGGGTACACCTCCGGTAATATCATACTCTTTTGGACCATTGTTCGTGTCGTATCTCAGGATTCTGTCTGTGAAGTAGCTAGCCACTATCCTACGTAGGTATCCTGGTACGTTTTTCTCTTCCAAGGCTTGCATAATGCAGTCCCAGTTGGCGGAGTTGAAGGCATTTTTGATGTCCAGAGTGGCCACCAGGCAGTACTTCTTCGCTCCACCCTTCCATCTGATCCCTTCGATTGCCTCCTTGGCCGTTGCAACAACCAAGTTGATTGCGTCCAGGGTTGATCGTCCTTTCCGAAAACCATACTGGTTGTCTGCCAGGAGTGGATCGACAACTGCTTCTATTCTTTGGTGGATTATACGCTCAAGTATCTTACCTGTCGTGTCTAACATACAAAGTGGTCGATAAGATGACGGTTCTTCTGGTGGCTTTTTCCCTTTTGAAAGTAGTACTAGTCGTTGCTGCTTCCACTTTCGAGGGAAAATCCCTTCCTTGAGGCATGTGTCGTAGACGTCCAGGAACAATGATGGCACTGCTTTTATAGTTGTTTTTAAAGCAATATTGGGGACCCCGTCCAATCCCGGCGCTTTATTGTTCCCTACACGATTACAAGCCTCCATCAGTTCTCCCTCTATGACAGATGGAATGTCATCCATTTCATTCAATAGGTAGTTAAACTTGCTTTGTTCGGGGAACAACGCGTTTACGATCTTCTGTAGGAGTTGAGGACACGTGGGTGATGGCATTAGCTGGTTTTTAAGATGGGTCATGACCACCTTATACGGCCTACCCCACAGATCTCTGTCCACCTCGTTGATGAGCTCCTTCCAGCATTTTCTTTTGCTATCTTTGATGGCTTTGTTCAGGGATCGACGGGCTTTTTTGTACTCTGTGACCAGCTCCACAGAGATAGGTCGTCGGTAGCCACGCTGAGATATTCTTCTCTTCTGATGACACTCTTTACCAAGGGCGCTGATGTGGTCGTTCCACCAGTGAACGGAAGGTCTTGTGTTTATGCCACGTCTACGAGACATACTGGCGTCACACGCCTGGGTCACTCTTTTCATCAGGTCCTTGGTCTTCTCTTCTGCGCAGCCCGCGATAATCTGGTCACTATTGAGAGCTACTAACAATGCCCTTGGGTCAAGAGTTTTTACCTTCCAACCAATGGTGTTAAGTTGCTTTTTAGGTCTTCTCGGGCTCTGGGCGTTTAATATTTCCCAGAGAATCGCGTTGTGGTCGCTGGCTGTGTAGGTATCCATCACCTTCCAGTTGATATTACCTCTGGTGAGGCTGCCACTGACGAAAGTGAGATCTACAATAGAACTTGTGTCTCCTTTGGTGTAGGTTGGTGTGTCACCATTGTTGAGCAGTACTACATCTAATGTAGAAAAGGCTTCTAGTAATTCCTTTCCTCGCGCGTTTGTATTCTTGCTACCCCAGTCTACTGCCCAGGCGTTGAAGTCTCCAGCTATTGCCACTGGGTGGTAATGCTTCGCGTCCTCGGTTGTGTGTGTGTGTGTGTGTGTGTGTTTTTTTTTTTTTTTTTTTTTTTTAGGGGGGGGAATCCTTTTTACGGATTCTAGGCATAGCTGTTTGGCCTGGATATGTGGCGACTCGACGCAGCGTCATACTAAAACTCGACACTAACGCCCCTACCCACTAAACCCTAAACCCCTTTTCCTTCTTTCCTCTAATCCCTCATGGAAACCGCCGTCAGGCATTACTTCGTGAAGGGAGGATCTAGCTACTGCTCTTCCTTCTGGTGGCTAAGGTGTTAACTACCTTCCTTCTATCTTCTGCTATTTGCTCTTTTTCTTTCGGTGGAACGCAAGTCTTTAAGGACTTCTGTTGCAAACGTGTTGGTAGCGTTCCAGGCAGCTTCTGATGACAACATTGCTTCTACTAGTGAATCTGGTTGTATTCTCTGGTTCAGGATCCTCTCCAGTTCTTCACGCTGTGGATCGAAACGAGGACATACAAAGAAGACGTGCTCCGCGTCTTCAGCAGCTCCTGGGCAGGACGGGCACTCCGAAGAGTCATCGTGCTTAAAGCGGTGTAGATACCGGCGAAAACACCCATGTCCCGACAACATCTGCGTAAGATAGTAATTGACCTCACCGTGATTCCGGTTAAGCCAAATGTCGATCCGAGGTATGAGACGGTGCGTCCACCTACCCTTCTCTGCAGCATCCCATTGTAGTTGCCATCGGCCTATGCTCTTCTGCCGTTCTTCAATTCTAAGTTCTTCAGGGCTCAGTGCAGTTGACCTTTTTCGTTGGTAAAGGGTCCGCCTTTCCTCTGCTAGAACTCTAAGAGGTAGGGTTCCAGCAATGACGCACACTGCTTCTTCTGATATAGTGCGAAAGGCACTAGCTACTCGTAGGGCACTCAGTCGATATACTGGTCCAGCCTTTCTCCATGATTCTTGCGTCTTTAATGCGTCGGCCCAAATGGATATTCCGTAAGTGAGCACCGATATAACTACTGATGACAATAATAGCCTCCTGCTCTGTTTTGGGCCTCCGACGTTCGGCATCAGTCGTGCGAGACTAGCCCTCACTACTGACGCTTTGGCACTGATATGTTCCACTTGCTGCTTGAAGTTGAGTCGGGCATCAAGCATCACTCCCAAATATCGGATATAAGGTTGTGATGTGATTTCTTGTTCGCCGACTTTCAGCTTAATGATCTCTACCACTTTTCTGCTGGTAATAAGCACTGCCTCAGTCTTGTGTTGCGCCAGTTGCAGGTTCACTGCGTCCATCCACCGATCAACGCGCTCAAAAGTGAGATCGAACATATGGTTTATCTCGTCAAGGTGTTTGGCAACAATCACTACGGCTACGTCATCTGCATATGCTACGAGTTTGACGTTTCTTGGCAGAGTTAGTCTTAATAGACCGTCATACATAATATTCCACATGAGCGGGCCTAGGACTGAACCTTGTGGTACACCTCCAGTAATATCATACTCCCTCGGACCGTTCTTCGTGTCATACTTCAAGACCCTATTTTCAAAGTAGCTTGTTACGATCTTAAGAAGGTATTCTGGTAGATTCTTCTCTTGGAGGGCCTGCATGATGCATTCCCAATTGGCGGAGTTGAATGCGTTTCTGATGTCTAGGGTCGCCACCAGGCAATACTCTTTCGTTCCACCCTTCCATTCGGTTCCTGCGATTGCTTCCTTGGCCGTATCAACAACCAGTTTGATTGCGTCCAGGGTTGATCGTCCTTTCCGGAATCCATACTGATTGTCTGCCAGGAGTGGGTCGACTACTGCTTCAATTCTCTGGTGAATTATGCGTTCAAATATCTTACCCGCTGTATCTAGCATGCAAAGTGGGCGGTAAGATGACGGTTCATCCGGTGGTTTCTTCCCTTTAGGTAACAGTACCAATCGTTGCTGTTTCCACTTATGCGGGAAAGTCCCCTCCTTAAGGCATGAATTATAAACGTCTAGGAATAATGTTGGAGCTGCCTTTATGATGGTTTTCAAGGCTATATTAGGGATTCCGTCCAGTCCCGGCGCTTTATTATACCCTACACGGTTACAGGCCTCCAGCAGTTCTTCTTCAGTGACAGGTGGAGTGTCATTCAGTTCGCCTGGCGCGAACTGGTAATCGAAGTTGCGTTGCTGTGGGAATAGTGCAGTGACGATTTTCTGGAGAAGTTGAGGACATGTAGGTGATGGCATTTGTTGTTTTTTTAGGTGGGTCATAACCACCTTATAAGGCCTACCCCACACGTCTTTATCCACCTCGTTGATGAGCTCTTTCCAGCATTGTCTCTTACTATCCTTGATGGCTTTGTTCAATGATCGACGAGCTTTTTTGTATTCTGTGACCAGCTCTGCAGAGTTAGGTCATCGATAGCCACGCTGAGATATTCTTCTTTTCTTTAGACACTCTTTCCGAAGAACACTGATGTGGTCGTTCCACCAGTGCACTGCCGGGCGTTGGCTTATGCTGTGTTTCCGGACCATACTGGCGTCACAGGCCTGGACAACTCTTTTCATCAGGTCCTTGGTCATTTCTTCTGCGGATCCAGTAGTAATCGGTTCACTATTAAGGGCTATTACCAATGTGCTTGTGTCAAAAGGCTTCACTTTCCATCCAATGGTATTGAATGACTTTATTGGTCTTCTTGTATTCCGGTCATGTGATATTTCCCAGAGAATTGCCTTGTGGTCACTGGCTGTGTAGATATCCATCACCTTCCAGTCGTATTTCTCACTGATGAGGCTGCTGCTGACGAAAGTGAGATCTACGATAGAGCTTGCTTCTCTTTTAGTATAGGTTGGCGTATCACCACTGTTGAGCTGGACTACATCTAGTGTAGAGAAAGCTTCTAGGAGTGCTTTTCCTCGCGCATTTGTCTGCTTGCTGCCCCAGTCTACTGCCCAGGAGTTAAAGTCACCGGCAATCGCGACCGGATAATGCTGCTTGGCGTCCTCGGTCAGTTTGTCCAAGAATTCAGTGACTTCAACAATGGATAGGCTAGGTGGTGCATAACAGCTGTAGAAACGGATGCCATTAACTGTTGCTGCTACAAAGCCGGCATTATCATTGTTAACTACACTCTGGAAGGGATGCTTACCACAAGACCAGATGACAGCCTTGGTGGTGCTGTCAGATTCCCAAGGCTGGGTATTCAGGTATCTGTATGGCTCTGCTATCATTACTAAGTCTAACTCTAGTTCTCTTGCTGTTTGCATAAGCAGATCATGTGCAGCTTCGCAATGGTTTAGGTTTAGCTGCAATATCTTCATGTCTGTTTGTTTGTTATCTTCTGGAGTGCCTCTTTAAATACTGGGCACCTGGATGCGCCGGCATGATGAGCCGAGTTCTCCGCACTTTGATCCGCGCATAATACACATTTCGCTGGGTTTTTGCATTCAGCAATCTTGTGTCCCTCTTGTCCGCACCTAATACATAGCTTAGACCGATCCACATTGCTCTTGCACTGGGATCCAAGATGTCCAAAGTGCCAGCACTTGAAACATTGGATTGGTCTCCTCGTAGCTCGGATTCGGCAGTTGGCCCAGCCGATCCGGACTTTACCGCTTCCTGTCAATATCTTCCGCGCTGCAGCTGCTGGTAGTGTCACAACAGCTGTCTGAGTACCTCTGTAGGCCTTATGAATCTTAATTGTCCCTAGTGGTATTTCGCAGGTTTCTCCGATTTCCGTTTGCAAGGCAGCCTGAATATCCTCCTTGGTTGTGGTACCGTCAAGATCTCGGATTTCGACGTCTTCCTGTGGCCCTTTGCAGATTACCTTCGCGTCTTCTTGGAGGATGTCCGCGATGGTCTTCTGTAAGGCTTGGCCTCGGTCAGCGCTCTTCCTCGAAAGCTTAATCAGCAAGCTCCCGGTCCTAGTTCTTTGGATCTTATCCACTGTAGTACGGACCTGTTCGTCAGGGACGTTCTGCGTTATTCGCTTCAGAATTTCAGCATACTTTGCCGTCTCTGCGGGGCGGATGATCAGTGCGTCCGGCCTGATCCGTTTGCGCGGTTCTTTCCGATTAGGCTCTGGCCTGGACTCCTTCGGCGGTTGCTTCTGGAGCTTTTCTACTGCTTGTTTTCTCTTGGGCTTCCTTGACTGGACTTTTTGCCATTCATTCACCTCCTTTTTTCCGCCGTTCTGTGTTACCGCGTTTTTCGGGGGACTTGGTTTAAGGTCCTTCTTCTTCTTAGTACGGCTGGTTATTGAGTCTGGGGAATTTCGTTCTTTCCTTTTCCCGGGCCTGATATCAGTTCCAGTTTCCTCTCCGTCTTCGACAACTGACTCGACGTCACCCTCGCCACCTGTGTCCATCTCCTCGACAAACGTGTCGGCTTTTGCTGGTGAAACCGCTGTCACAATCGTCTTCATCACGATATTACCGTGTTGTTGTTGGATCTCCTGCCATTCTTGGTCCAGTTTTTTTAACCTTCTCAGGGCATTGCAGATTTTCGTCGACTTCGACTTGATCTCCTTGTGGACATTTTGCTTGGTTTGGAGAAAGTCCTGCAGTCCACTGACTAGCTTCTCCAGATGTGCCAGCGCATCTGTCCTCTTCATCATTGCACTAAGTAGCAGTGCGTCTTGCTGGGCATGGGGCCCGTTTTCACTCTTGTTTATTTCCTGTGCATTACTCATACTTTTTAATTTACCAGCGCATCGTACGGAGTGGAGCGGGTTGCCATAACTAGGAACGGGTGTACCCTCGGAGATAGTACTCCTACCCCAGTTCCCTGAGGCCTAGCCGACACTTAGCCAGTCCCGGAATACACGGACGGACTAGACTCGCTCGGAGCGGTGAAGATTCCGATCTCTAACACTCACTTCGTACTTCCTGATCAAGGCCCGAAGTGGCTGGCTCCTGATCCACTGCTGCAACTTACACCTCGGTAGAGCAAGCTCACATCAGCCGTGGCCTGCATCGTCGGAAACTACGATACAGGTTCCGGTCACTCCCAGTGGGTCACATCAGAGAACGATCGTCTTGTTAGGTCAGTTAGTGCGACCAACCCATTAAAGGGGAGTTTTGTCCACGGGAGCGTATTTTGTTTGGTTATTTTACTTGGCTCCTACCCGCTGTACCTCATCAACTAAGAGATTAAGTATCATCCAAGGACAGCGAGCGTTCTCCCATCCGCTCGGGGAGACGCGCCCGGTAGCAGTATCTCTTCTGCCCCGAGTGTGTGTGTGTGTGTATTTTTTTTTTTTTTTTTTTTTTATCTTAGGGGGGGGAATCCTTTTTACGAATTCTAGGCATAGCTGTTTGGCCTGGATGTGTGGCGACTTGACGCAGCGTCATACTAAAACTCGACACTAACGCCCCTACCCACTAAACCCTAAACCCCTTTTCCTTCTTTCCTCTAATCCCTCATGGAAACCGCCGTCAGGCATTACTTCGTGAAGGGAGGATCTAGCTACTGCTCTTCCTTCTGGTGGCCAAGGTGTTTACTACCTTCCTTCTATCTTCTGCTATTTGCTCTTTTTCTTTCGGTGGCACGCAAGTCTTTAAGGACTTCTGTTGCAAACGTGTTGGTAGCGTTCCAGGCAGCTTCTGATGACAACATTGCTTCTACTAGTGAATCTGGTTGCATTCTCTGGTTCAGGATCCTCTCCAGTTCTTCACGCTGTGGATCGAAACGAGGACATACAAAGAAGACGTGCTCCGCGTCTTCAGCAGCTCCTGGGCAGGACGGGCACTCCGAAGAGTCATCGTGCTTAAAGCGGTGTAGATACTCTCGAAAACACCCATGTCCCGACAACATCTGCGTAAGATAGTAATTGACCTCACCGTGATTCCGGTTAAGCCAAATGTCGATCCGAGGTATGAGACGGTGCGTCCACCTACCCTTTTCTGCAGCATCCCATTGTAGTTGCCATCGGCCTATGCTCTTCTGCCGTTCTTCAATTCTAAGTTCTTCAAGGCTCAGTGCAGTTAACCTTTTTCGTTGGTAAAGGGCCCGCCTTTCCTCTGCTAGAACTCTAAGAGGTAGGGTTCCAGCAATGACGCACACTGCTTCTTCTGATATAGTGCGGAAGGCACTAGCTACTCGTAGGGCACTCAGTCGATATACTGGTCCAGCCTTTCTCCATGATTCTTGCGTCTTTAATGCGTCGGCCCAAATGGATATTCCGTAAGTGAGCACCGATATGACTACTGATGACAATAATAGCCTCCTGCTCTGTTTTGGGCCTCCGACGTTCGGCATCAGTCGTGCGAGACTAGCCCTCACTACTGACGCTTTGGCACTGACATGTTCCATTTGCTGCTTGAAGTTGAGTCGGGCATCAAGCATCACTCCCAAATATCGGATATAAGGTTGTGATGTGATTTCTTGTTCGCCGACTTTCAGCTTAATGATCTCTACCACTTTTCTGCTGGTAATAAGCACTGCCTCAGTCTTGTGTTGCACCGGTTGCAGGTTCACTGCGTCCATCCACCGATCAACGCGCTCAAAAGTGAGATCGAACATATGGTTTATCTCGTCAAGGTGTTTGGCAACAATCACTACGGCTACGTCATCTGCATATGCTACGAGTTTGACGTTTCTTGGCAGAGTTAGTCTTAATAGACCGTCATACATAATATTCCACATGAGCGGGCCTAGGACTGAACCTTGTGGTACACCTCCAGTAATATCATACTCCCTCGGACCGTTCTTCGTGTCATACTTCAAGACCCTATTTTCAAAGTAGCTTGTTACGATCTTAAGAAGGTATTCTGGTACATTCTTCTCTTGGAGGGCCTGCATGATGCATTCCCAATTGGCGGAGTTGAATGCGTTTCTGATGTCTAGGGTCGCCACCAGGCAATACTCTTCCGTTCCACCCTTCCATCTGTGTGTGTGCGTGTGCGTGTGTGTGTGTGCGTGTGTGTGTGTGTGTGTATGAGAGTATGTAAACCTCTCATAACTTTTGAATGGCTCGACCGATTCAATCGCGGTTAACACCATTCGAAAGGGCTTGTCCAACCTTAGGTTTTGGATACAATTTGTACCGATTCGGACCGATAGATTTCGAAAAATCTAAAAAAAACTGTAAAAAAAATTTTTTCAAAGATGGTTTTTTCGGAATAACTTTCGAACGGCTCTATTGATTAACTTTAAAAACTAATCAGCTCTTAACCCTTTAATGTTCGGCCTTAAATCCCCACTCTTAATTCAAGTCATATGTCTTTTTCTTTAAGTGAGAAAGCTATAGTCTTTTTTCTAGAGAGGGGGCTAGAAAAGTAGTAGAAAGGGACGCATTACTACAACTAAACTGTCTTTCACACAACCGCATAACGGACTATGATTGGCTCTCTCCCCTAACAGCTCACACTGAGATTCATTGCGCTTCCAGAGCATTAAAGGGTTAACCTTGAAAAATCACGTTGATTGCTGCTAATCCGGTCAAAATCGGTTGATTCGTTCGAGAGATATCGTGCAGGAAAGAAAACCCAAAAAAGTGTTTTTTCGGACTTACTCCAAAATTTCTAGTTTGATTAATTCAAAGTCAAAGATTTTCCATAAGGCTTAAAAAACTGCGTTGAATGCTGCCAACCACGTGAAAATCGGTTCATTCATTCAAAAGTTACTGCGGTTTGAAAACTCAAAAAATAGTGTTTTATCAACCTTCTATCAAACTTTTGAGCTCTAAGAGCTCAAAAGCATAGAAGAGTTATCTTTTTAAGCTCAGAGAGCTCAAAACAACATATAAATTGTATTTTTGAGTTCGAAGAGCTCACAAACGTCGTAAATGTAATTTTAAGTGCCCAGGTATGGAATGAGCGGGAAGTTGCAGGGATGGCCGTCAGAGTCAACCGTTTTCCTAATTTTTTATTTTCAGATGATCCGTTTTTCGTTTTTGAGTTATCGAACCGACCATGGAGAGGGAAATTTTTTTAGCGCTCTACAAGATTGTTAATAACTTTGTAATAATTAAATATTTTTCAATTAAAATTTAGGGTAATAATCTTAAATGTACCCTTAATAAAATAAAAAAAATCCGATCCCCAAATTCCATTATTTTCCCTGTCAAAAAATTCCCGAAAATCACCTTTTTTTTCGACAGCCACAGTGGTGTTTCCCCTTAAGTAACATCAGTAAATGAATAATTTTTGAATTTATAAGTGTAATAGAAGTCAACATGCTGGGAGTACATTATTTATTAAATTCATATATATATATCTTGAGTAGAAATTAAAAAAGTCTTATATCAGTCATTTGATAAAATATCACTTCCTTATTCAATACTTATTAATAACTCTTTTATATTGACTTAATTTCTTGCTTAGTCAGACTTATCAAAGAAGTCATTTTCAACAATGAATGGTTTGTAACAGTGTAATCAAATATAACAGAATATTCACTTGTCAGTCTGAATAATTTGGGAAAAGTCTATTTATACTTACACAAAATAAATAAAAATATTTAAAACCCATTGAAAATATCAATTATCGTTTTTTATTAAAAAATGATGAACAAAAAACGTAAACGCAAAGTTCTTTCGTTAAGAGATAAACTAGATGTTATTTTGAGTATTCATAATGGTGATAGTGGCAAATATTTATCTCTTAAGTATGGAGTTGGTACGTCTACAATTTCTGATATAAAAAAAAATTCTTCAAAAATTATTGACTATTCAACAAGACTCTGCGAGAATGATGGAAATTTATCACGAAAAATAATGAAAGAATCAACAAATCCTGGCATGGATCAAGCAGTCTTCAAATGGTTTATGCAAAAACGATCAACTGGACAACCGATTTCGGGATCATTGTTACGTGAAAAAGCGAAATCTATTCATGAACTTTCGAATTGTGTGACACATTTTCAAGCAAGTTGCGGATGGCTACAACGATTCAAATCTCGACACGGGATAAGGTCACTACGAATTTGTGGAGATAAACTATCAGCAGATGTGAAAGCTTCTAATTCGTTTGTAGACACACTTCATGATATAATTAATAAGAACAAGTACACGAAAGAGTTTATATATAATGCTGATGAAACAAGATTAGATTATAAGGCATTGCCATCAAAATCATTAGTCTTACGGAATGAATCTGCAGCGCCAGGTTTCAAAACTTCAAAAGAGTCTGTGACCGTCCTTGTTTGCGCGAATGCTAGTGGAACACATCGTTTGCCATTATTAGTCATAGGGAAATCAAAAAATCACAAAATTTTGAATAGTATGCCAATTGTTTATAAATATGCTAGAAAAGCGTGGATAAATAAAAAAATATTCACGGAGTGGTACAAAGAAACTTTTGTGCCACAGGTAAAACAATTTCATGGACTAAATGATAATCAAGGTAATGTCTTACTTCTCTTAGATAATGCACCATGTCATCCACCGGCTTCTACCCTAAATATTATTCATAACTCGTTTACAATAAAATATTTACCTCCGAATGTGACTGCAATAATACAACCTATGGATCAAGGTGTAATAGAAAATTTCAAACGAATCTATCGTAGAGATTTTTTACGCTACATCATTTTAGAGGATGATTATCAGGATTCTATAAGGTCCATAATAAAAAATTTAAAACTAAACACATGTTATCAAATGATGATCGATGCATGGAACCGTGTCGATAACAATACATTAGAACGATCATGGAATAAAATTTTAAAATAGCTGCCCTTAGAGGAGATGTTGTGATTAAATAAATGGTTATCTAAAGTGAGTTTTAACTGTACTCGTTCAGCAATTTGAAAACATATGAATGAAAAATGTACAATGGTCTTTTAACTAGTAATTTACTAACTGGTTTCTGTCACAAAATAGTTTTGGGACTCACAAATTTGTGACGGGACCGTCACAAATTATTGCTGATCAGTAAATCATTCGAACAAGAAATATTAGTATTTCGTTAGGAGATCTAAATATTCAAATAGATCTTACAAAACAGCAAATGTACAATGATTTCAAAAATAAACGAAATAAAAGTGTGTACGGAGTAAAACTTTTCTTTGGCAAACCCAATTTGAAATTTATTAATCAATGGTTGATAGAAGTCAAAGGCGACAAAAAGTGGAATATTAACGGTACATAAAGGATTAAGGTATAATATTAAAACGATTTAAATAAGAAAAATTTTACATAAACTATAAGTCACATGTTCTTTTGATTTATTTTTTCGATATCAAGAACATTATCTAATGGTTCTTGTAGTGGTATGGTTGACATTAAAGCCTTATGGCAACTAAAAAATGAAACATAAACTATTGTTTCAATATTTTACAAATATCGTATAACAATAGCATTTATTGTAATTCCAGATTAAGTTGACATCTGATCGTTAAGATTATTACTCACCCTTATTAAGAAAAAAGATTCAAAACGATTCGAAATGGCTCAGAGCAATTAAAAACGATTCAACGACAAATATATAGATATACATTTTGCATGGGTTGAATCGTTTCAAATCTTTTTTAACTTCTCGCTAAGAAAATTGAAAATTTTCAAAAATCGAGAAGTTGGTTTGACCCCGTTTTTTGAAAATAGAGTTTTCAACGGATGTTGACGTTTTGAAGTCCTAGGAAGCCTCCCCGAATGTTCCGCGATGATGTCCGTAGGTCTGTATGTATGCATGTATGTATGTATGTATGTGTGTGTGTGTGTATGTTTTTTTTTTCTTTTTTTTTGTTTTAAGGGGGGGGGGGAATCCTTTTTACGGATTCTAGGCATAGTTGTTTGGCCTGGATATGTGGCGACTCGACGCAGTGTCATACTAAAACTCGACGCTAGTGCCCCTATGTCTTCAAGTTTGAGAGCTTGTTCAACTCTTTTGAACGTTGGATTCAGAGTTGCTTTCCAGGTCGACGCATCCCAGTTGCCCCATAGATGGGTGATGTTCGTTTTCTGTAGTATCTTTTTGAGAGAGGCAGCCCAGTTATATTTGCTATTTCCGATTAGTCCTCTGGGGTCATCGAGTAGTTCGACTTGCCTAATAAAACATATTTTGAACAGGCTATTTTCGTCTTGTTCTAGAATTTTTATGAGGAACTTCAGAATTAGTTTGTAGGCATTGAGGCTAAGTTTCGGAAGGCCAAGTTCGAGTCTTAGATGAGGATTGGGAGTGCTTTGAGGTAGATTTAGGACTCTTCTGAAGAAGTTTGTTTGGACTGTTTCGATTTTGTCAATGTAGTTTATACCCCAGATTGGAAAGGCGTAAAAAATTGTTGAGCCGACCATTGCATTGAACAGGTTTACCGTGGGTTCTCAGGCGTTGTTTTTAGCGTTTCTTCCTATTGCTTATACTATTCCAGTTGCCGTTTTGGATTTTTGTATAGCATAATCTGTAGCCCGAGCATATTCGAAAATTGGCTTCCCAGTTTTACTTGGATGCATGCTTTTTCATATAGACTATAACGGGGTTTTGCCTGACCCGGGGATTTACCAAGCCAGGCTCACCGTTTATATCGAAAATTTTGGCTTACTAAAAAAAAGAATTATTATTAAAAAAAAGGGCGCCAGGAGAATGATCTCCAATTAATTACTACTGCGACTTCGGCTAGCTCTTACCTCTTCCTCAGGGCGGCGGGCCATGCTGAAATACTCGTCGTTAAAAATAGAACAGCAAAATAAACGAAATTCTTAAAATTACTCGAAATAAATTCAGAAGAATAAAATAAAAAAAAAATAACAATTTATTATATTAAATATATATATAATTATATATTATTTTCAAAAATCGGGAAGTTATTGGTTTTACCCTATTTTTCGAAAATCGAGTTTTCATCAGATCTCGACGTCTTGAGGTCCTAAGAAGCTTCCCTGAATGTTTTCGCGATGATGTCCGTGTGTCTGTATGTATGTATGTATGTATGTATGTATGTATGTATGTATGAATGTATGGATGTATGTGTGTGTGTGTGTGTGTGTGTGTGTGTGTGTGTGTGTGTGTGTGTGTGTGTGTGTGTGTGTATGTATGTAACCCTTTTATAACTTTTGAACGGCTTGACCGATTTCATCGCGGTTGGCGCCATTCGAAAGGGTTTGACCAAACTTAGATTTTGAATACACTTTAGACCAATTTGGGCCAGTAGATTTGGAGAAATCTTAAAAAAACTACAAAAAAATATTTTTTGAAATGTGGTTTTTTTTGGATTACATTTAAATGGCTTTACTGATTAATTCTAAAATCTAATCAGCTCTTACGATTAAAAAACCACGCCGATCACTGCAAGCCCGGTGAAAATCGATTGATTCGTTCGTGAGTTATCGTTGTCGAAAGAAAACCGAAGAAAGTGTTTTTTCGGAATTACTTCGAAACTCCTGGCTCGATCGATTTAAACTTAAAGATTCTTCATGGGGCTTTAAAAACTGCGTTGAATGCCGCCAATCGTGTAAAAATCAGTTCATTCATTCAAAAGTTATTGCCGTTTAAAAATTCAAAAAATTGTGTTTTATTAAACTGCTATTAGAGTTTTAAGCTCGAAGAGCTCAAAATGACACAAAAATCATATTTGTGAGCTCGAAGAGCTCAAAATGACACAAAAATCATATTTGTGAGCTCGAAGAGCTCAAAAACGTAATGTGTAATTTTGAGCGCTTAAGAGCATGTAATACAATTTGTTGTCGGTAATTCAGTTTGGACTAGTGATAACAAATGCCAATTGAATATATCGGATTGTTTATTTGAAACACATAAAATGCACTGAAGATTATCAGGCTGACTGTCAATACTCCCAACACTGTTCAAAAAAATTAAACTATATTTTATTTACTATAGTAAATGAAATTTTTTGTTGATAATTAGTTTTCTATTCAAACCTAGTTGCATTTTAATAATTCTGTCTTATAAGTAATCTAAACTAAAGTAAAGATCAACCAAAAAATTAAATCAATCTCAAAGATTATATTGGTTGTAAGTTTATGAGTAATTTCTTTATAGTAAAGTTTATTTACTTGAATATATGATGGGCCCGGAGATAAGGCAGTTTTACGCGCGAACTTTACCTATTTATTTATCATTTTGTTATTTTTTTTCAATGATTAAATTTAAAAATAGAAGAATCAATTTACGAAAGACTATTATTAACATACTCCTGCCAAGTTTAATGTTTTTTTGTTCAAAAATTACTTGGTCAAAAAGCGTTTCAGTATTTTGTCCAAAATTTGAATATTCTCTGTCCTACATGTTCTTAAGTACAAAATGAGCGGGAAGTTGCAGGGATGGCCTTTGGGGTCAACCGTCGTCCTAATTTTTTTTAGCATTTTCTGGGATATCTCCTGGGGTACGACCATTGAGTAGAATGAAATTTAGTTCGTTCATGCATGCCTCAAGGAGTTTTCCGTTTTTGTTGGTAAAGAGATCTGACGTTTTCCTCTCAGCGTAAAGGCACGAGCCTTCTAGGAAGTCTGGGTCAACATAGCTATTAAAACCGATACGTGCATTTGAGTCTCCTCCGATGATGATAAGGGTATTTTCTTCGTTCAGCTGGATGTCTTCTATTAGTTGTTTAAGCTCAGTTAGTTTACTCGAGAGATGGCAATCTGGCATGAAGTATAGTGTTCCTTGAATAAGATCTTGATTTTTGTCTAGATTTATTTTAACGAAGATCCAGTCTGCGTTTTTCGTGATAAATGTTAGCTGATGTTTTCTGGATATAATGCCGAGACCTCTGTTTCCTCTTTCTGTAACATGTGATTTTGTAGCTGGTGACCAAATAGAGATTGTGTCTGAAAGATATGCTGGGACATATTTTATCGATGAAGTAACCCAAGTTTCTGAAATACAGTAAAAATTAGTTTTGATTTCATCAAAGAATTCTTGAAAATTTTTAAAGCCTTTAACATTAATGAAGCTGATACATATGTTTGTACTTGGAGGAGCGTCTAGTTTTTTGGAGTGATTTGAGTGGTTTTTAGGTTGTTTCCTGTAAAGTTAGCTGGAGATAGCTGTAGATAGCACTGTAGAGGTGGTTGGCTTTTCGTTGACTGGAGGAGTTTTTTTCTAGAGAAGGTACCAAACGTATTTTAAATATTTGAAAAAAAATGTTTTTTTTTTTTAACTCATATATGAAGATTAAAAATTTTCAACTTACATTCATTTTTTTTTCACAAATAAATATTTCACTTTTTTTCCGAATAAAGTTATAAAAAACAATATATCACTTTTTAGCAAAAAAAATTATAATTTATTCGATGCTTACTCCAAGCAGAAGACTTATGAACTGAGACGAAATTTATAAGGGACGATTAAATTGTAATGTAATGTAAACATTTTAGAAGAATTTTGATATCAATATATTAAATGAGAGAGAAAGAGAGAGATACTATTTTGAAATGTAACACCTATAACCATCTCTCTCTTCCTCATGCAGTTTATTCATTACTCTATTAATAATTTAATAATAATTTAATAATAATTTCTACTAATAATAATTTGAGGATAATAATAATAAAAAAAATTTATTATTTCACAAAAAAATTTTTTTAAATTTACAAAATATAGAATCATGAGGGGTAAGTGTGCGCAGTGGGTAAGTGCGCAGACCCATACGTATGGGACTGCTCACTCTTACCCCGCTGCACACATGTACACTGAGAAAAAAATATTTTTACTTAATTAACAATTTCTTGGTTCAAAAAACTCGCTGACGATCAAATATTTTATTATTATTAATTATTTATTTTCTGAAGACGAAAGCATCAATATTTATTTTTTGGATAATAGATAAACAAAAGAAATAGCTTTATTTAAATTAAGTAAAAATTATTTCAATCAATTTAACAATTTTTTTTAGCTAAGGATATAATTAATTAATTGCAAAAATTATAACAATACTTTTTAAAAACTTACAAATAAATTTTAAAACATAAAAAAATTATTTTTTAAACTTACGAAAGATTTTAAAACTTACAAATAAACTTATAAAAAATTATTTTTTAAATTTACGAAAGAATGATTAAATTATTTAATTAATTAATTAATTAATTAATTACAAGAAAAAAACATTATTTATTTAAAGAAGTTCTCATGATGACCATGATGATGATGATAAAATACCTATGATGGCAAAATGTCATGTTGGTAATGATGATAACGATGATGATTACTGTAAACAAAAAAAATTTTTTATTAATTTTTATATTTATTAATATTATTTTTTTAAATTTAAAAAAAATACTTACAAATGCTTAATTATCCTTGAACATCTCTCGGATGTGAAAGCTGTATGCGCAATCCATGTCATACTGTAAACAAAAAATTAGCTCGTTAATTTTTTATATTTATTATTATTTATTAAAATTTAGAAAATACTTACATGTTCTTCGTTGTACTCAAACATATCTCGGATGCGGAAGCAGTCTTCCATTTCAATCTCATCTTCACCATCTTCACTATATCCTAGTAGATATTCATATGTAGTTCGCTGCCATTCACGCTGCCAGTGAACGCTTCTCCGCAAAGTTGAAAAATCCATCCCGTCAAATAACTTTATCGGGATTGGACAATAATGCCGACTCCATATTATTGGCACTCTGTCCATAACAATTAAATTGCATGCTAATTCCACATTAGCATTATCATTGTTTTTATATAATTCCTACAAATTTTTTAATCACAGTGATTGGTCTTGCCAAACACCACCTTTTTTGAGATATTTTTTTATCTCATGTCGAACTCGCAATTCACGAATTAAATCTTCTTTCAATATTTCACTTATAGCGACGATTGGTGAATACATTTTTTTTTTCTTTGGTGTATTTTACAGTTTACACAAAAACTCACAAAAAAACTCACAAATGCTGGATTTTTGAACCTTTTAAGTTGACACTAAAAACTCAACTACTCAGTTGAAACGTCTTTAATAAAATGAAAATTTGATGTATTAAATTTAAGTTTCCAGCACATGTGTCTATATTACAGAGAAACTCGAGTGAGATGGAAAAATTTTTACAGTGAAACTCGAGTGAGATGGAAAATTTTTACGATCGGTCAGACGTAAAACAGTGGATCTTATGTCTTATAGTTCTATACATATATAAACTTGAAAAAATATATTTTTTAAAAAACACAAATTATTTAACTAACAAGGGGAGGATACGACCTTGGGGAAACGGATTTGGATAATCTTTGACGCAGTGATAGTACACCATGTGGGTATACTACCTCCGAAATACTAAAATGCAATACTCAAAAATGGCTGAGAAAAACGCACTCAAAGTTTACTCAGCACTATAATATATTAATAGGTAAATAATTGATACATTAAATTATTCTTTAATAAAATATTTTTTTATTTTCAACTTCATTTCTATAAATTATCTACGGTGTATATCATGAGATATTTGTAATTCATGAATAATTCTTATAACTCTCATATTCATTATAAGTTTAACTGAAAAATATATACCTGCGCCAGACAATAAGAAGTGTCGAATATGGTATGAGGGTACAATAATTCTTGTCCTCGAGTTATTGTAAACTGTACATCGATTCGAGCTCTGTTGGCCCACCGGAAGAATAGTCATGTTGTTGTCCTTGAACCTATGTTAGTCCCACCACTTTTTCAGAAGCTTGACTATAGCAGTTAATTTCTGAATTTCGACACGAACAGACGTATTTGTGCAGTGAAATTTACTTTAAAAATTGTTTTATAATTTATAAAATGTCATCAAGCGAAGCCAGTTCTTCTCATGGAGATGAAAACACTCCTGATACATCCTTACATAGTGATTTATCGAAGCAACGGCTAAAAGATGGAGTAGTGTATTATGAAGGTTTACTTCTTGAAAGTTATTTAATTGCAAAAACATCTTCTGACACTCTATCTGAAGATGCTATGTTGATTGGTAGAGAATTATATGATAATACGTTAGATATGTTAAATAAAAAGAAGTTCGTAAGCGATCAAGAATTGATTCATGCTCAAGAAGAATGCCCAGACGGAAATTTTGAAGCAGTAGAAGATAATTCAGTTGATGACTATGTTCCAGATGAAAAAAAAAAACAAAAAATGATGGATTATATTCCTCTGGAATATAAAATTAAAGTTTTAAACATAGCAAAAGCTCACCCTTCATGGAAACTAGAGACATTACAAAAAAATGGATGTAGTCATTTGAAGAGAATGAATCATTTGAAAGTATGGGAAAAAGATGTTGAACATGGTGGAACTAAATTTGATAAATATCATGTGATTGATTCTTGGACGTATGACCGCTTCGTCGAGGCAAGACAAAATTATCAACAAGTGACTACACGAAATTTGCAGCAATGGGCTTTAGCTGCAGCCAGCCAGTTTCCTAATCTTCAATTTACAGCGTCCGACCCATGGGTAAAATAATTTAAACAAAGACACAACATTCGTCAACGCAAAATTACAAAATTTGTAACAGACAAAGAAGTTCACACCATGCCAGAAATTATCGCCTCTGCAGAAATGTTTCGCATTCAAACAAAACAATTGATATCTAACTTCGATAGTGACTTCGTTATTAATACAGATCAAAAAGGTATATAAATTTTCTAACGGTAAACTAATTATTTTTTATTCCATTATTAAATTTAATCGAAGTTAATCATTAGATTTTTTAAAATTCATATTTTCAGGATGTCAATACCAATCAATGTTTAATAGGACACTGACGGAAAAAGGAAGCAAAACAGTGTTTGCAAAAGTACAAGACATGACCAAGGTGTCACACTCATATACTGCACAATATAGCATAACATTATCTGGAAAATTACTACCACATGTTTTTATTTGTTTGCAAGAGCCTACAGGTGATTTTGGGCCAAGAATAAAGAAAAACGTAGAAGAATATTTAAAAAAATACAAAAATGTTATTGTCACATCATCAAAATCAGGAAAACTGACAACTACTCTCTATAAAAATTTTCTAGAGAAATGTTTAATGCCATATGTTCAAAAAAATAAATTTCTTTTAATTATTGACTCGTGGACAGGACAAGTGAAGCCAGAATTATATGATGAAATATTTCGGGATGATAAAAAAATGCCTACATGCACATTTAAAGTTATACCTCCAAAATGTACTCCGTTAGTTCAACCATGTGATGTCTATTTCTATAGTCAAGTGAAAAATTTTATCAAACGATTGCAAAGTACCGCTGAACTTCTAGACAAGAATTATGAAATTTATTCCCGAGAGGATTGCATAAAAATTCATTCGATTATTCATCACCAATTGTCAGCGCCAATATTTCGAGACATGATGGAATATGCCTGGTTCGCCAGCGGGCTTTGTGACACAAGAAATTTTTTTACTAATGTCAATGATGGGTGTTTCTCATTAGACCGTTTAAAAATACCATGTCATTGTAAAAAAGCAGCATTTATTTGTTGTTCTTGGTGTAGAAAAACTTTTTATTTTGAATGTTTTTATCATAAGTATCACTCAGGATCATGTAATAATATCTCATAATACGTAATTATAAAATATTGCTTTAATTAATTAAAAAAATGTATAATTTTCCATTTAATTTTCGACTTATTATTTGTTTGTACCACCGCAGATAATTTATAGAAATGAAGTTTAAAATTAAAAAATTTTTTATTAAAGAATAATTTAATGTATCAATTATTTACCTATTAATATATTATAGTGCTGGGTAAACTTTGAGTGCGTTTTTCTCAGCCATTTTTGAGTATTGCACTTTAGTATTTCAGAGGTAGTATACCCACATAGTGTATTACCACTACGTCAAAGATTATCAAAATCGGTTTCCCCAAGGTCGTATCCTCCCCTTGTAAGATATGAAATTTCTGAACAAACTTTTGTTTTTTTTTTACTCATAAACAATTTTTTTTTAGAAATTTCACAATTTTTTAAAAAATAGCTAACCAACGGTTATTTTTTTTTATCTACAGTGTTATTGTTAAGTGACTTTTTCTCACAACAAAAAATTTTATTAGCATTCTTAGAACTGCAAATCTCGGTTTGATTAAATAAATTATTTTATCAATCGTATAGATTCTTATATTTCAGCATCTGTTTATTTTAAAATGTTTACGCGGTACCAACGGTCATAAATAATGAATCATTGACACTCGATACTTAGAGCATAAGAAAAATTTTAGACATTGTAAATCTGTCATCACGTGTACTGTAACGTTTCTTATTAATCATAGGTGGTCTTACTATTATTTGACTCACATATACATGTATGAATGAATATACATGTATATCATGAACGCATAATTTTTTTTATATAAATATTCTGAGATTACTTCCTTGACTTAAAGAAGGAGTTTGAATCTCACACTTTGCATATCTCAGTTAGAAAGAAATTGAATCTCACATCTAGCGTATATCATATGATTTAAAAAGTTTGATTTAACAAAAATTAGTGATTTATACAAGCATTAAATTAATTTTGCGCATTTTTATGCAAATTTTTTTTTACAAATTATTAACAATTGTTAGTGATTTATACTAGTATTAAGTTGTTATTTTGCAAATTTTTTTGCAAATTATTTTTTGCGAATATGTCTCAACAAATAATAGAAGCTATTCACAGCCTGGTGGATACAGTGTCTGAATCTTATAACGATTTAAAATCTAACCAAGTGAGTGTTGAACAATGTGAACGGTGTTTTAATGTTTGCCAAGATACTATTAACTATTTTGATACTATTTTATCAGATCCTCAGACGAGTGTGTATGTGAAACGTAGTGTTAAAACACAGATTACCCTTCTGCATTGGTATAGTGAACAGTTTTTACTATTGAGTGGTCAAATTGCAGGTGGTGATTTAAATCAACAGAATAATTCTATTAAATGGCAAGATCTTGGGAATGCCTTTTCAAATAACATTAAGACTGGCTCAGTTATTAACCGTACTCATAAAAATGTCGGGGAATTTCTGACTTTTTCTGAGAATCTTGTTTGTGCAAAAGTTCAAGAAATGTTAAATAAAGTGAACAGTTTAAAAGTTAATGTTGAATTTTTTGGCAAATTTGAGATTCCTACCACCAACCGAGAAGAAGTAAAATCTTTCGTAACGCAAAGTCGCGAAATATTAGCTTCTACAGACATCGCTGATTGGTATAGAGATCACGTAACCAATGCCTTGATAAGAAAAATTGAAGAATTCTGTCAAGAAAAATCCGGATGGCGTTTATCAGAAATCTCAAACTTAGTGGTTACAATGTCGAAATATCAGCCTCTTCATGCTGGAATTTCAACTTGGGTGAGGATGCCTCAGAAGATCATTAACAGACATGCAGTTTTAAATATTGAAAACTTTGATGAATACTGCTTTCTGTGGTGTGTTGTAGCTGCTATTCACCCTGCAAAGACGGGTCACAGCAAAAGAACTACTTCTTATCCACATTTTAGTGAGGTACTTAAAGACGACGGTATTAATTTTCATATCCAAATTAAAGATATTGCGAAATTTGAAAAAATGAACAATTTATCTATTAATGTATACGGCTTAGAATCTGATTTTCCTAGTGAAAAATCCGATAAAAAATCTGATGAATGTGTAATAATTCCGGTATACTTAAGTAAATCTATAAATTCTGATATAAAAACCATTCATCTTTTAATAATACAAACTAATATAAATTTAAATATGAAGAGCGATGATTACGACGATTATAAACCGATTTATCATTTTGCATTAATTAATAATTTATCAGCTTTAGTAAGTAGTAGTGTAACAAAATCGGAAAAGAAACATTTCTTCTGTGATCGATGCTTAAATCATTTTAAAATAAGAGAATCTTTTGAACGTCATAAGAAAGATTGTTTAAAAATTAATAAAGTTCACATGGTGTTTCCAACAGAGGAAAATAAAATTTTAAAATTTAAAAATTTTCAAAATCAGGATACTGTACCATTTGTTATTTATGCAGATCTAGAATGTACACTGACACCCATTGATGATGATACAGATATTCATATTCCTCATAGCATTGCATTTTACCGCTTTTGTAATTATGATAATAAATTATCTAAATTTGAAATTAATCGTTCAGAAAATTGCATTGATTGGTTTGTGGGTAAACTTAAAAATTTTGAAATTGAAGTAGATTCATACTTAAAAAATCCAATACCTATGAAACCTTTAACGAAACAGCAATTAGAAGATCATAAACGCGCGAATATTTGCTATATTTGTCAAAAGTCAATTATAAATTCTCAGGATAAATTTTATGATCATAATCATTTTACTGGATATTACAGAGGGCCTGCTCATTTATCGTGTAATTTAAATTATAAAAAATCACATACTATACCAGTAGTTTTCCATAATATGTCTGGTTATGACTCTCATTTTATAATAAAGTCTTTAGCTGCAAATTTCAAAGGTAAAATTGAAGTATTACCAATCAATAAAGAGCGTTATATTTCTTTTACTAAGTATGTTGAAAAAACATGCGTTAATCTAAGATTCATAGACTCATTTTAATTTATGGCTTCAAGTTTAAATAAATTAGCATCAAACCTAAAAGATGATGATAAAAAGATAACTAAACTTCATTATGATGATCCAGAAAAATTTAGATTAGTCACTAGAAAAGGGGTTTTTCCATATGAGTACATAAGCAGTAATGATAAATTAAATGATAAACAGTTACCTGAAATTCAACATTTTTATTCTAAATTATCCAACGAAAATATATCAGATGAAGAATATGCTTTTGCTCAATCAGTATGGAAAGAATTTAATTTAAAAACATTGGAAGAATATTCTGATTTGAATCTTAAAACTGATGTACTTCTATTAGCTGATGTATTTGAAAATTTTAGAAGTAATTGCTTGAATATATATAGTTTAGATCCGTTACATTATTATACAGTTCCAGGACTAGCTTTTGATGCGATGTTAAAGTATACTGGTGTAGAATTAGAATTGCTAGATGATCCGGAAATTATGTCATTCATTGAAAAAGGTATCAGAGGTGGTGTTTCTCAGTGTACAAATAGGTATGCATTAGCGAATAATAGATATATGGGTGATAAATTTGATTCAAATAAACCGGAATTGTATTTAATGTATTTCAATGTTAATAATTTGTATGGTGCATCGATGAGTATGCCTTTACCAACAGACTCATTTGAATGGGTTGAGTTAAATTTTGATATTAATCAAAAAATTGATAAATTTTTAAATAATACCGATGGTTTTGGCTATATACTCGAGGTTGATCTGAAATATCCGGAAGAATTATATGATTTACATAAAGATTTGCCATTATGTCCAGAACACTTTTTACCTCCAGAAAAAAAGCAAACAAAATTAGCAACTACTTTATATGATAAAAAAAATTATGTAATACATTATAGAAATTTAAAACAGTGTTTAGAATTAGGATTAAAATTAATGAAAATACATAGAATTTTAAGATTTAAAGAGTCACCATGGCTAAAACCGTAAATAGATAAGAACACTGATTGTAGAAAAGCAGCAAAAAATGAATTTGAAAAAGATTTTTATAAATTAATGAACAATGCAGTATTTGGTAAGACTATGGAAAATGTTAGGAAATATAAAGATGTCAGAATAGTCACACGATGGTCTGGCAGATATGGTGCATCTGATATGATTTGCAAACCAAATTTTCATAGTCTTACAATTTTTGATAAAAGTATGATAATTATTCAAATGAATGTTGTAAAAGTGAAATTCTATAAGCCAATCTATGTAGGTTTTTGTATTTTAGATATGTCAAAAACTTATATATACGATTTTCACTATAATTATGTAAAGAAAAATTTTAAAAATGAGGATTCTAAATAAATGTATACAGATACAGACAGTCTAATTTATTACTTTACAGTACCTAATGTATATGAAATCATCAAACGTGATATTACAAAGTTTGATACTTCCGAATATCTACCTAATAATATCTACAATATACCGTTAGTCAATAAAAAAGTATTAGGTTTAATGAAAGATGAAAATAATGAAAAAATTATGTCAGAATTTGTGGAGCTTAGAGCAAAACTTTATTGTTTTAAAATATATAATGCTGAGGAAGATGATAAGGTTAAGATGCGTGCAAAAGGTGTCAAAAGTTCAACTTTGCGAACTATCACGTTTGATGATTATAAAAAATGTCTTATGGATCATACAAATGTAAATAAAGATCAATATATTATAAGAAGTGAGATGCATGAAGTTAAAACGATGCTTCAAAAAGAAAAATTAGCTTTAAGTTGGGGAGACGATAAACGTCAATTACTCGAAAATAGTACAGATACTTTACCATGGGGTTATAAATCTTCAATATGTAAAAAAACAGTTAAAAGACCAAGATTATTATAAACTAAGATTTAGATAATAAGAAAAAAATAATTTCATGTTTTTTTTTTTTGTAATAAGATATAGATGCTGTGATTAAAAAAAAAATATTTTTTTTCTGTACATTTTTTCACGTATATTTTTTTAAAGTATAATTTTTTTTTTTTAAGAATACATAAATACATTTTTTTTTTTAACATTTTTAATTGAATTGATTTTTAATTATGAAGGTTTAATTTTTTTTAACATTTTCAATTGAATTTATTTATAATTTATTTTCAATTATGAAGGTTTGATAAGAAATTCAAACTTGTGATAAGCTGTTCCAAAATAATTCAAGTGAAGTTCTCCTGCTGAGGCCAAATCGATCCGTGAAGTTAACTGCTCTTCATCATCAATGAGCTTCCGGTTGGTTCGATTCGGGAAGAAGATTGAAAACTCGTTTTCCACAATTCCCAAAATTTTTGGTCCATATTTTGTGTTGACTTTCTTAATTTCCGTGATTTGATAAATTTTGTTCAGTTGCATTTCTTCAAATTTTTTAGTTGGTAAAAAGTTCGGTAAGTTGTTGATTTTATTGATAGCACTCAAATCCATTTTTGAATTATTAAGCTAAGAAATTGATAGAAAATAGTTAATAATAATAAAAATAGTAGAAATTAGTTATAAAATAGAATAATGAAATAAATGTCTTACTTGATTTTCTGTAGAGTACACAATTTTTAATATTTTTAACAAAAGACACAAGTTTTTTTTAAACTGAACGATTGATTGAAGTAACTGCAAGCAGAGGACTGAAATTTGGAGGCAAGTAAGTATAACTCCCCACCTACGATCCCCTCCCAACGACGACAACGCCAAAAACAGGTTTAAACTTGTCGGATGACGTAAAAACATGACGCAATCGAGAGAGGAAGGGGGTAAAAACGTTAAAATTCACGGTGACAACGCGAAAAAACAGGTTTAAACTTGTCAGATGACGTAAAAACATGACGTAATCAAGAGAGGAGAGGTTAAAAACCGTTGAAATTCATGATGACGACGTGAAAAAACAGGTTTAAACTTGTCGGATGACGTAAAAAAAAACATGATGCAATCGAGAGAGTAGGGGGCTAAAAAAAAACAGGTTTAAACTTGTCGGATGACGTAAAAACATGACGTAATCGAGAGAGGAGAGGTTAAAAACCGTTGAAATTCATGATGACGACGCGAAAAAACAGGTTTAAACTTGTCGGATGACGTAAAAAAAAACATGATGTAATCGAGAGAGTAGGGGGCTAAAAAAAAACGTTAAAATTCAAAAAACTCTTATCCCATATCGATAAAACAGAACATCATTCGGTATAATACCGACTGGATACTCGCAGTCGATAACATAGATCACTAGTTGACATCGGACTGTCGATAAAACTTACCTCAAATCGATAAACAGACTTCAATACCTACATTTCATACCACCAGAGCGGCGTAAGTATCGAACTTTCTCGCATATACTTATGCAACAAGTCATTTGAATATATACAAAATTCATCATCACATCAAATAAGTGCATACCACATCAACACCAAAGCTGATACACGGTAAAAGTATCAGCTCTGCTGTTGGGGTGGTAGCATTTTGACCTCAACGAAATCAATCAACAAATCGATGATAATCCCCCAACAGTCGGTAAAAAAAACCGACCAACAAATCGATGATAATCCCCTAACAGTCGGTAAAAATCAATCACCGAATCGATGATAATCCCCCAACAGTCGGTAAAAACCGACCAACAAATCGATGATAATCCCCTAACAGTCGGTAAGCAGAGCACAAAAACCCACCATCGGTATCGCAAAAACTCCACAAACAACCGTCGATAAGGCAGAAATCCAATGTCGGTACTGCCGAAATCTACTTTATCGGGTCATCAAACCGACCTTGTTTAGCTACTTCGTTAGCGTTAAACTCCAGAGATGGTGCCGTCTATCCAATTTTCCAATATCGACGTTTCGAATGATGTATTGGCTGGAGCATTGGCGCGCTCGACAGCTAGCTTTCCAACTTCACGCCTGCTTCGCTTGCTCACTCCAAGTTCCGAGCCGTCCGTCGTCTTGTTCTCCCTGAACAGCCTCTCTCCGTCGATGATGATCTTGAAGATTATCCACGTCGATGATCCTCGTTGTCTTCCTTTTCGCGGGTTCGTGGCCGACGTCGTTTGTACCATTACAATCATACAATGACTTAAATCTAACTTAAAGCTAACTTAATTACTAAATTAAATTATTTAATATCGCAATAAATTGTGGTTTCACGCGCGATCGAGCTTCGTTCGAATTTTCTCACGCGAGAGCGACTCGGTCGCGGCGAATCCAACCAATGGACAGAAAGATGAACCAAAAATCTCCATTTAAGTTCATTTCAATTAGATTAATTAAAAAAAAATTAAAGTAAAATTATTAACAGGTGGCGCTAAAAGCGGCCTGTTACAATACATATTTTTATTTGTATAAGAAAAAACATCCACCGTGATCAATACAAAAAGAAACAACGAAATTTTCATGATCAAAATAACGCAATAAATATGTCTTAAGATTGACCCTCAAAAACAAAAAGTAACCAACTAATTAACAACAATAAATTAATTAATTTATTAATTAATTAATAAGTATGACACCAACTTTTGTTTTATTAATTCATAGTTTTTAAATAAGTCACACTTTTTTAATATCTATTTCATAACGTAAAAGACCTAGTTATTGACACTGAACTAGTTATTGACACTTTTATTTTAGTTATTGGCAATTTTATTTTAATTAAATAAAACAAATCGACTCTAACAAATAAATTAATATAATTGTTGAATTATAAATTTTTAGATAATTGATTTTAAAGAACGTTTTATTTCTTTAATTAGAATAAAATTGAAAGTGTCAATCAACTAGGCCAGTGTCAATAACTGGGTCTTTTACCTTAATTGTGTCAAAAAAAATAAAATAAAATTCTTGTTTTCAATGTCTTGCGTAAAGAATTTTTTAACATATCCAGAGGAAATATGTACATATATCCGTAGTATAAATAATATATTTGGAGATTAAGAAAGGAAACTCAATGAATTCATAGGGTACACTAGACAGAAGATTTCTAGATCCATAATCGATAAATCAACCCCATGGACACCGAGTAACAGCCCCATAAAAGGCGTTTTTTGACTAAAATTTTAATTTAAAAAATTCCATTCTCGGTGTCCACTGGATATTAAGAAAGAAAACTCGTGGAAATCACAGAGTAGACTTTACAAAAAATTTCTGGACCTATATTTCATCGATCCATGCCCTGGACACTGAGTAATAGCCCTATAAGAGGCAAAATTTTACCTATTTAATAGGAAGTTGATGTATAAAAATTCATTTATCGGTATTCACTAAAAATTAAGAAAGAAAACTTATAAAAATTTTCGAGTAGAGTCTATAAAAAATTTCCAGACCCGTAATTGATCGATCAACTCCATGAACACCGAGTATCAGCCCCATCAGTGGCGTTTTTTGACTTATATGTGAAAAATTCGACCTTAAAAAATTCAATCTCCGGTGTCCACTTGAGATTAAGAAAGGAAACTTACGGAAATCATAGAGTTGACTCTACTAAAGATTTCCAGACCTATAATTGATCGATCAACCCCATGGACACCGAGTCACAGCCCCATAAAAGGCATTTTTTGACGTATGTCAGAATTTCGACATTAAAAAATTCAATTCTCGGTGTTGTCTGGAGATTAGGAAAGGAAACTCACAGAAATTATAGAGTAGATTATATAGGAGATTTCCAAACCCATAATTAATCGATCAACCCCATGGACACCGAGTAATAGCCCCATAAAGGGCGTTTTTTAAATTATTTGTCAGAAATTTAACCTTAAAAAATTTAATTCTCGTCATCCACTCGCGATCAAGAAAAAAAACTCATGGAAATCATAGAGTAGACTTAATAAAAGATTTTCAGATCCATAATCAATAAATCAACCCCACGGACACCGAGTAACAGCTCCATAAAGGGCGTTTTTTGACTTACTTGACTAAAATTTGACGTCTAAAAATTTATTTCTCGGTGTCCACTGAAAATTAAGAAAGTTAATTTTCGGAAATCATAGCTCCGACTCTATAAAAGATTTCCATACTTATAATTGATCGATCCGCCCCATGGGCACCGAGTAACAGCCCTAAGTATAGGGCCTAAAACACTAGTTTTAACTTATCTGACAGAAATTTGACTGTTAAAAATTTAATCTTCGGTGCTTACTCAAAATTAAGAAAATGAACTTTAAAATATTGTAGAAGCGACTATACAGAAGATTTCCAAATTCATAATGAATCGATTAACCTTAAAGACACTGAGTATCAGCCCCATAAGATGCGAATTTTGTCATATTTGAGAGAAATTTAATTTTTTAAAATTCAATTCTAGGTATTCACTGGAAATTAAGAAAGGAAATCCATGGAAATCATACATTGAGAAAAAAGTATTTTGATAATCACAACACTTGGTATTTTGATAATCAAAATATTAAGTATTGTGATTATCAGAATATAAGGGTGCGTTCCACTAAGCGTTCACAACGCTCACGCTCACGACCGCTGATTTCCCCATTCCACTTGATTGTGAATGTTACTGTCGTTAACTCAAGTGGAATGGATTATGGAGCGTTTCGGGCGTTCATGTAAATATTACAAATGGCAAGTTTGAAAATAGTAGAAGTTTAAGGAGGTTAGGTAATCCTAAACAATAAGTTTTAATATTTGTGACTTAAATTTATTTATGTTAAAAGTGAAGAATAATTGAATATTTTATAAATAATTTTGGTGAAGTTATCAAACAACTTAAGTTTAAATATAATCGAAATGGCTTTGACGGCAGTTGGATATTTGCTAATGCATCGCAATAAAGCTCCAGAAACTAGTTCATCTAGCTCAGATGAAGAATGGGATGCAATTATAAAAAATTATAATCGTGAAAACCGACAACTTAGGCCACGTATTATTGACTATGAAAATGTAATTTTTCGCTATTCGGATGAAGAATTTAAAAGTCATTTCAGGTACATAATTTTCTATCTCATTAGACTGTACATTCTAAAATATTATTTAATTGCAGGCGTAGATTATACTCTAAAGTTATTTTACTCTTTAATTTACTTCATTATGTCTAAGTAATTATTTCATTGATGGAATAAGATTGAATGAAGAAATAAGTTAAGAAACTAAAAATAAATTATGAATGACAAGAACATTTAGAGATTGAACATACAAGGAGTCTAATGTAATTTTAAATTTATTTTTTTAGAATTTCAAGGAACACATTTAATTATTTACATGATGTAATAGAAGAAAATTTAGTTCGACATGTCCCTGGGTGCCCTACAATTCCATCTCATCATCAATTGATGATAGCCCTTTGGAAAATGGCAACAATGGATTCATATAGGTCACTTTTATAAAAAAATATAAGTGTTTTGAACTACAACAAAACACGTATTATATTCCGTAGCCGATACACGGCATCCCTATGAGAG
This sequence comes from Cotesia glomerata, assembly GCF_020080835.1. Classification (NCBI taxonomy): domain Eukaryota; kingdom Metazoa; phylum Arthropoda; class Insecta; order Hymenoptera; family Braconidae; genus Cotesia; species Cotesia glomerata. Next base: position 14,713,223 of record NC_058165.1, read on the forward strand.
AAGCTGTTGTGTATTGGCCCTAAAGTGCTTCTTCCTCCCTGATAACCTGCCTGCAATAGTGCCTTGCGAATGTTTCCGAACACTTCCAGTTGCCTCTGTCTAATATCTTCTGCACCGGCATATCATCTATCCACCCTCTGGATGTAACTGCAGCTCGGATGTTACCTGGTGACGCATCAATGCCTGCGTCCTTTAACACCGAGCGAATCCAGCCCGATATTACAGTCTGCGAGGCTGCTCTGACTGTCCCCGTTAATGTAATGAAAAGTTCCTCCAGGTTACTACCTTCACGTCTCTTTTCTGACAGCTCTATCCAGGTTCTGGTCCACGTTACTGAGCAAATCCTAATGTTACTATTCTTGGATAGCCTCCAACCAGATTGCCTAAAGCTCGCCCTGTCCATTTTCGACCCAAAGGCGGGCCACAGGGTGATTTCTTCTCCCAGGTTAGTCACGTGCTCCTTCGAAACTCTTAATAGAGTCAAATCATGGATACGGAGACCTGAAGCCAACAATAATATGGTCGCTGTTCTTCGTGCTACCTCAAACAGGGTTAACCCTGGAATTTCGACAGTTAACCACTTGAACAGGAGTCCGGTGTCCCATACTGACGCCTTTATCTCCCTAGGTCTAGCAATGGAGATGGCCTTCAAAGCCTGGCGAACCAGGAAATCTGATGAGAGGTCCATGCTCTGCACTCCTGAGCAAAATGTCGCAGTTGCCGATTTGTGTACTAGGATCGCACTGTACGCTAGACCTTCCTCTAAGTGGAGACTTGCAAGAAATCTCGCTAGGTCCGATCCTCTCGGAGAACCAGGGTCTAGGTTGTTCTTCTGGCACCAGGTGATCCATCTGTTGAGTGGTGCTCTGTATGTCGACAGTGTCGAAGTTCTCCAGCTAGATTTAATCAAATCTCTTTCCTGGGGCTTCCAGTCCTTGGTAGCTGACTTCCACACCCAATCCTCCACACCTGCAGAGTAAGCTGCTCCATCTGTGGAGGTGGGTTGCCTGTTGTCAGGTCTATCAGTACCCTCTCTAGATTCCTGATCGTCATAGGAGGTTCTACACTCCTGTTGGCTAGATCCGGTAGCCAGAAAGTCCTCTCCCACCTGGGAGCTACTAGTAGGAACTGGCCCTGGCACTTGTTCAGGTGCGCTAGTACCCGTGGAATTAAGCTGGGCGGAGGAAACAGCCAAGCGAGGTTGAAGTCCCATGCCTGGCTGAAGGCATCTGTAAATGCTGTCGATCGATCTCTGCAGTCTAGCGATACGGAAGTTTTGACCACTGCGGACTCGGCCGAGGCGAATAGATCTATTTCTGGTGTTCCCCATTGTCTGAAAATCTCCTCGGTAGCCTCTGGTAGGAGGTGCCACTCGGGTAACGCCCTTTTTCTCGAGAGTCGGTCTGCGGTGCCGTTGTATCTTCCTGGAAGGTAATACGCTGACAGCACTATCTGGAGCTCGTCGACCAAGGTGAGGAGCTGGTACGTGAGGCTGTATAGCTCCAATGACCTTGTTCCCCCCTCCTTTCGGATGTAGGAAACCACCGTGCGATTGTCCGACTGCAGGAGGATGTGGGCTCCTCTCAGGCATTGACCCTGCTGGGCCAGCGCCTGGTATACCGCTTGCATCTCCTTCTTGTTGGAGTTCCACTTCCTCTGGGTTTTTGACCAATTTCCCAACATCAGTACTCCGTTCAGCTGGGCTCCCCAGCCCAGGTCGGATGCATCTGTAACCAGAAAATGTGTCACCTCGCTCTTGTGGAGCGGAGATGTTAGACTCGCGGCTTTCGCCCACCAAGCGAGTTCGTCTTGGATCTGGGAGCTTATCTGCCGTCTCTCGCGAGGTCGGCTCTGATTGAATCCCATCAAGAATCGTTGGAGGTAGCGGCAATGGAGCTGTCCTCTCGGAACAACGAAGTTCGCAAAGTTTAAGTGACCCAGGAGGCACTGGGCCTCCTTTAAGGTACAACTTTGAGCTCTTTCTATGTCCGTCGTCAGCTTTATAATCTTTGCGACCTTCTTTTCTGGCAGACTCATCTCTTCCCTCTCGACATTCTATCTTATGCCGAGAAACTCTAAGTCCTGGCAAGGTCTTAGGATGCTCTTGCTCCGGTTTATCTGCCAGCCCAGGGATTCCAGCAGCTCTACCATCATGGATACCTGGGCAACCAACTCGTTCTTGTTCTGGCCTGCTACTAGAAAGTCGTCTAGGTAGACCAGAACTCTCAGGCCTCGTGAACGAAAGGTTTCTGCTACCCAGTTCGTTACGGTTGAGAAGGCCTGAGGCGCAGCTGAGAGGCCAAAGGGCAAGCTCGTCATCTGCCAAAGTTCTCCTCTGAAGAGCAGGCGTAATAAGCACCTGTGAGAACTCGCCACTCGGATGTGGAAATACGCCTGAGACATGTCGACTCGGATTAGCCAGTCTCCGGGCTGTATAAAATCTGGAACTTTTGCGTGCGAAATTAGATGAAACTCTCTTGTCTCTACATACCTGTTCAGGTTTCTCAAATAGAAGATCGGCCGCCAGCCGCCGTCGCTCTTCTTTACCATAAACATCTTTGAGATAAAGCTCGGTCCTGGTTCCGAAACTCTTTCTAAGACGCCTTGGCCCGCCAGGGTCTTGATCTGTTCCGCCATCTGTGTCGAGCACTCTGTCTTGTATTGTGGCTCTCGCCAGTTGGTCGATAGAGGCGGTTTCCCTATAAATGGAATGTGGAAATTTGATATTATGTCTAGAATTACCTGAGGAGCTCCTAGGCTTCTCCATACTGCGACGAATCTGGCCAGCTGACCTCCTGTGAATCTGGGTGCTGCCATATAGTCATTTTTCGAATTTTTTTCGAAATGACCCGGACTGTCTAGGTTTTGCTGAGTCTTTCCTTGGAAATCTGGGCTTGGACGAAGTTTTCTGCTGGTCCGGCCTGTTCCCAGAGACCTGAGAAGGTCTTGGCTGATAATCGGTGCGAAAATTATCGCGTTTGGAAGTTCTGCTTGAACTCGCGTTACCGTGTCTGCTACTGCTGTGCGAAGGCTCTTTTAGCCATGTCTGAGCACCACCTAAAGACGTAATTAATATTGACAGGTTCTCCTTGCCAAAGAGGTGTTCCGAGCTAGGCAGAATTCTGCGTAAGGCCCCCTGCACTTGCTTATTAGGTGTCTCTGTCAATATCCTCTCGCGTCTTGCCTTGATGCACGAAGCTCTCTTACCGCAAATGATCTGTAACATCTTCTGGGAATTCTTAAACATCTCGGATTCTGGCCCGAAATTCAAGGAAAACATGCTTAACAATAATTCTGGACTCACTCCTCCCTCAATCGAGTGAGACCATTCTACAATACCTTACAGTGTGCTCTGTAAAATGCTGCTCTGCGTTAAAACCGCATTTGACAGGCCTGCTAGGACCCGCTCCGTTGAGAGCACTGGATCTTTGGCCCTATCCAAGTAACAGAGCTCCTCGTTCACCTTTAGTTCTGAAAATTCTGGAGACGCTAAGAACTCTTTTAAAGTGTTAGAATACCTGATTTCCTTCCAATCTGGAAGACCAAATCTTTGAAGATCGCACAGAGTTTTCAGGCTCTCGGGATCCGCCTGTTGTACCAGCTTCTTCGCATCGACCTCGGTCTTGCATTGTCCTAAGTTCAGGACGCTTGTCTGTGGGTCTGTCGCAGTCACGCTCACGACTGGAGGCTCAGGTACGTGTGGTCTCTGCAACAAAAGATCGGAAAGCAACTCTACCTTTTCATGTAGCGCCCTTATCTCTCTGCTTGTGTCCGAGAAACGACGACGCTTGCGAGGAGGAAGAGGAGGAAGAGTAGGCGCTCTTGAACGCCCTGAGTCACTACTACTACTATTGATTTCCCTCTCTCGATGTTGTTTCGGCGTATGACCGCCATTACTGCCGCCGCTTTCTAGCTGTTCCTCTGTATGATCCGACTTACTGCTTATCTAGGTATTCGTCCCGTTTATAATAATCCGTAGCAATTGCTGCCTAATTTAATATTCTTTTTCTTTAATTTACGCCGAGTTATAATTAAAATTCGGTTTAACTTATTTGGTTTATTCGTAATAACAAAAATGAACGACCTTCGTGGCCGAAAATACTCAACGCTATGACGAGAGACGCAGGCAAGCCCGCGCTTGTAGGTGATCACGGGAGGGGAAGAGCAAGAGGGGAGATGAACTACAGCAGAACTCGAGCAGAGGGCACGTAAGTAGGACGACTTTAGGGCCAATACACAACAGCTTCTCTCATAGGGATGCCGTGTAATTGGCAAGGAGGAATGTAATAAACTATTTTGGATGTATTTATACTATAATTGAGAAGTATGAAATACAACTATAATTTTTTTTTTATCTTTATTATAGATCAGTTTGTGACAGATTCAACGTAGGACGAGCCACTGCTGTGAGAGCTGTACGTCGAGTTTGCCACGCTTTATTTATAAAATCCTCAAGATTTATACAATGGCCTACGGGGGATCGTGCTATAGAAGTGATGCATGGATTTGAAAGAGCGAGTGGCTTTCCAAAAGTAATAGGGGCGATTGATGGTACTCATATTCGTATTAATGGTCCAAAACAAAATCATGCAGATTATATTAATCGGAAAGGATTTCATTCTATTCAGTTACAGGTATTTAGCGACTGTTATTTTAAAGCACACTACTAACTTTAGTATTGAAAATTGATTTACATATAGTTAAAATATTCTACAGATCGTATGTGACCACAAGACTCTGATAACTCATTGTTATGCTGGACATCCTGGGTCTGTTCATGATCAGAGAGTTTTTCGTTTATCAGAAGTTGCAGATTACGTAAATGATGATGATAAATTCTTAGAAAATTGCCATATTCTAGGCGATGCTGCGTATGAAATACATCAACACTTACTTACTCCGTATCGAGATAATGGACATTTAACTGAAAAACAAAGAAACTATAATTATCGTCATTCAGCTGTGTTTAACCGATAGAAAAGACATTTAATAAAAATTTATAAGAGGAGTTGCGCCTTCGGGCTTGACCGCTCCAACTCGTGAAAATTCGTGTCACACCATGGCTGTCGCTCATGCGCGCTTTGGTTAGCGGGAGAGAAGCCGGCTCACGTGGCCGGCGGCAAGCAGTTGTGCTTGGACGCTTGTACTAGTACGACTACTCTGTGTCAATCATTTTCTGATTTATCACGTATAATACGCATTTACTTTAACACTTAAAATATTCATTAAATATTATTAATTTCATTAACTTCAATTACCAATTAAATTCTCAAATCATTAAAAATCATTAGTAACTGTTCAGTGAATTAAATAAATCAAAATTAATAAGTGACGCCACGCGGTTATTACGCGCCATTTTAACAAAGGATTGCATCAGCCACGCGGCTTTAGTCATTCCATAGTTAACACGCAATATTTGTAATAAATTATATTAAATTCATTGCTAAATATTTAATCATCATTCTATCAAATCAAATTTCATCAACTATTCGATTCTGATATCGAATTATCTAATTAGTTCCTACACTAATAATTATAATCAATCAATCAGTCTCTGCACTGACATTTTACGTCAATTAATTAGTATTTCACTATTAATTGACTCTAGTTAGCTTAAAAGCTAGCGTCAATTCATTAATTCTGAATTAATACCATTTGCTTTTCTAAAGCGGTTGAGCTCACCTCGTTTGTGTTGTTTGCGACGGCAATTTACACATATTTTTTTATTCGCACTACACGCTTTGCGTTCTTACTTGTACATTTTTTCATTCAAGGAGGTTTTTTCTCAGTCCAACTGAGTTTTCCTCCTCTAGGGATAAATAAATCTTTATTTTATTCCCCAACAAATCGACGCATATTTTATTTAATATCCTAATCCCAAATTAATCATAATTTTTAAAACAATTACGGAAACTATCCTAAGTGGATAGTTTCCGACAAAACAAGCTGCACGAGTGACTGTTGAACGATGTATTGGATTATTAAAAGGACGCATGAGGAGCTTATTACATTGTCTACCAATGACAAGAGTCGATTTAATGGCAGAGTACATCATTGCATGCTGTGTCGTCCACAATATCTGCATTTTACAAGGAGATGAGTTAAATGTAATCACTATCCCTGAACATAATCAAGATAAATAATAGTTTAAAAAAACTAAAAACACGCTTTTTATAGAAAACCAAACTAAAAAATAGAAAATAAATTTTAATAAATTTAAATTAAGAATAGTGTTAAAAATTTCAATAAATATAAATTAATAATAGTGTAAATAAAAAAATGTATTTTATTTTAAAAAAAGCGTGGGGTGCTTTTTAAGATATCAAAATGATAATCACTCTACTCATATCTGTCAATAAAATATTTATAACTATTGACACCATGCACCCCACGCTTTTTTTAAAATAAAATACATTTTTTATTTACACTATTATTAATTTATATTTATTGAAATTTTTAACACTATTCTTAATTTAAATTTATTAAAATTTATTTTCTATTTTTAGTTTGGTTTTCTATAAAAAGCGTGTTTTTAGTTTTTAAACTATTATTTATTTTTACTTTTAGTTTGGTTTATTTATAAAAGCGTGATTTTTAGTTTTTTTAAACTATTATTTGTTGATTATCAAAAATATTCAGGCGCGCAAATTACCCACGGAAAGTTACATACTGACAAACTGACATACAAGTGAAGCTAATATAAAGCGTGTGAAAAACCTACGGAGGAAAACACCTGGTTTCGAAATATAACTTCGGGATGGTCATCAGAGGATTCCGGGTTGATGTACGGGTTTATCTGTGCCATTCCCGATGAAAACCTACGGAGGAAAACACCTGGTTTCGAAATATAACTTCGGGATGGTCATCAGAGGATTCCGGGTTGATGTACGGGTTTATCTGTGCCATTCCCGATGAAAACCTACGGAGGAAAACACCTGGTTTCGAGATATAACTTCGGGATGGTCATCAGAGGATTCCGGGTTGATGTACGGGTTTATCTGTGCCATTCCCGATGAAAACCTACGGAGGAAAACACCTGGTTTCGAGATATAACTTCGGGATGGTCATCAGAGGATTCCGGGTTGATGTACGGGTTTATCTGTGCCATTCCCGATGAAAACCTACGGAGGAAAACACCTGGTTTCGAGATATAACTTCGGGATGGTCATCAGAGGATTCCGGGTTGATGTACGGATTTATCTGTGCCATTCCCGATGAAAACCTACGGAGGAAAACACCTGGTTTCGAGATATAACTTCGGGATGGTCATCAGAGGATTCCGGGTTGATGTACGGGTTTATCTGTGCCATTCCCGATGAAAACCTACGGAGGAAAACACCTGGTTTCGAAATATAACTTCGGGATGGTCATCAGAGGATTCCGGGTTGATGTGCGGGTTTATCTGTGCCATTCCCGATGAAAACCTACGGAGGAAAACACCTGATTTCGAGATATAACTTCGGGATGGTCATCAGAGGATGACTAGGAAGGTCATCACCTGGGTTCTAGGTTGATAATAATCAAAATTTAAATAATATCATTATGGTTGTCTCTTTATGCGAAGGAGAGTTACATACTGACAAACTGACAAACTGACAAACTGACAAACTGACAAACTGACAAACTGACAAACTGACATACAAGTGAAGCTAATAAAAAGCGTGTAAAAATAAAAACGTAGAAAATAATGGAAACTATTCACGTGAAGTCAGGAGAACTGCAGGAGTTATTAAAAGAGATGCTATTATGAATTCCTTGTAAAACTGGTAGAAAACTCATCATAAATCCTGTTAGGAGTAATCACAATAGTTTTATAGGACCGAAAATTATCAAAGTCGTATGATCATTAGATTTTTGAACATTTGAGTGAAAATAATAATTTGATGTAAATTGTATGAACTATAATTTTTCGAAAAATTTTTTAATATTTTATGTAGGATCAAATGGTTATGAAATTGTATATATTTTTGAATTATGTAATAGTAATTGTGAGAACTCCTAAACTTTTTTGTTTATAAATTTATTAAATATTGATTTATATTATAAAATGTATTTTAAAATATTTGGACTACAAAGTCTTGTCTTTTTAATAAAATTTGTTTCTGTTACTTCAATAATATAAAAGTAATTATAATAAAAGTAATTTTCATGCTTACAAACTAATTTTTTTTAATTCAACATTTAAATGCTTATTTCTTGGCTAATTTTTCTAAAACTTGAAGAAATTTCTCATCCATTTTCATTCGCTCTGTGTCTTTTTTTTTTATTTTCTTCATGTTCCTCTTTTTGATGCAATCTTTTTCCCAGTAAAGATGCTATCGACGCCTTACTTGTTTCTAGAATGAAATTGAATTTGTAAATTAGTTACAATTAAAATTACCTCACATAATCAACCTACTTAGTGAACATCCGCTATCAGATCCCGCTGTACTATCATTATTTTCTGCTTCTTTCAACGACAGACCAGTAGAAGATGCAACTGCAACTGGATTGCACCATACTTTTTCGCCAAAAATTTCATCCATAATCTACCAAAAGTATATTATAAAAATGAATAATTATATAAAATATATTTCATGAATAAGAAAATTGTTTATTGGTTTTATAAAATATTCAAGTAAATGTAAAATTTATGAAAATATTGAGTAATTTGTACTAACATCGTAAAACTGCCATGTCTTTCTATTATTTCCTGACTTATTGTTATGATCCTTAGTAGATTTATGTTTTTTTTTAGGCTTCGTATTTTAGAATGACATTGCGGTCCCGTCACATCGTATCCTTTTTTTTTCATATCTTGGGATATTTTATTCCATACTTGTTTTTGAGAAATTTTTCCACTGTTCAGAGTTCCTTCCATAGACCTATATAATTCCAATAATAATAATACGCAGGGTGAGTTCCACCTGTATACTGAAGTTTCTCCTGTGCAAAAAAAAATAAATATAATTAAAATTCTCGCATAATATATATGAAATAAAATGATAATAGAATTTAAGATGTTCATTAAACCTTCAAATTCTGGAGTTTCAGAGTTGAGATCGGTTGGATTATCACTATCAAGTCGTTCTTCTCCAATAAAACTCTCTGAAGTCTCTTCATCGTATAATTCACTAGATTCTTGATCAACTTCAACAGATGCGGAAGCTTAAGAATTTTGATTAATAATTTTTCTTAACAGCTCAGTTGCAAAAAATACATCTACAAATAAAATAAATTTACCAAATATATATATATATATATATATATATATATATATATATATATATATATATATATATATATATATATATATTATTAATGATAATAAATATCGTTTACTTATTGAGTTAGGTTATGCTATCCATTATTCAGGAAAAATGTATAAATAGCTGTTGAATATAAACTAAAATCAATTGTATTAAACTTATATTGCATAATTATATTTACCTCTTTCTGCACGAGCAGCTTCAGCTTCAGAAACGATAGCTTCTACTACAATTTCTCTTTCAGAATCATATAATGTTATTTTTCTTGTCGCCATCTTTAAGCTTTGAATATCATATTTCAAAAACAATTTCAAAAATTGCGCCGAATTATTCTCAACGTTCACTTTGACCCACCTCTTTAGATGGGTCGTTGTGAGCCTTGCGTGAGCATTAGTCATGACGTCATGAGTGACGTTTTCGCCGTGACCACAACGACCGCGGTTGGTATGTGGAATGGCTAAAGGAGAATTTTGATCGTCGTGAGCGCTTAGTGGAACGCACCCTAAGTCAGTTCAAGACCTATACTCTGCGCAGTAAACTATAATATATGCGCTGTCACTGCTATCGACGTTTTAACACTAACAGTCAGTTTATTTGATTGACGCACTGGTAAAAATAGAATTCAACTAATATTAATTATATTAGCTTGAAAAAAATTTATTATTACACTTTTAATTTTAATTATAATTTGTTTTGTTAGCTTTATAAGTCAATTGATTTGTGCCAGTAAAGTGAGGTTATAAATATCTAATAGTCTGTTACATTGGTATACTGATAATCAGTATACCTAAGTATTGTGATAATCAGTATACTTATTGTGATAATCAAAATACCACGTATTCTTAGTAGCACAATACCAAGTATTCTGATTATTAAAAAAAACTCCTTAGTAGCAAAATACTTTTTTTTTTTCAGTGTAGAGCTTGTTCAGCCGAACTAAGTCATGAGTAAACTTAGTTAGCCTAAGTATAGTCAAAGCATTCCCTGCTACACATACATACATATATATATATATATATATATATATATATATATATATATATATCTACTACACTATACATATCTTACTAAGTTTACTCGTAAGTTCGGCTGAACACGCTTATAGTGTAGACTCTGTAAAAATTTTTCAGACTCATACACGGAAAAAAAAACTGTAGCAGCTACAGGCCTGGACCTGTAGCAGCTACAGGCGTGGGCCTATAGCAGCTATAAGCGTGGGCCTGTTAGGGCTACAAGCGTGGGCTTTTTGCAGCTACAGGTATGGGCCTGTTGCAGCTACAGGCGTGGTCCTGTGGTAGCTACATGCCTAATTTTGTAGCAACTACAGGTCTAACCTTCTTGCAGCTAATCCTAGCCCTAACACAGATACAGAGATAACACTGTCACATTTACTTAGTAGTTATTTAATGATATTCATATAAAAATATTTGACTTGCAGTATTTTTAGCTTGGGTCAGCTGATTTAAAGACGGTTTCTGAGTTGTAACTACTTCTCTGAGTTGAAAAAATGTGATTGAGTCTTAAAAATCGACTCAATTAAAATTTTTGAAATTATTCTGAAAATCAACATAATAACATCAATTATTAGTTTTTTATATAGATCAGCTGATAATTAATTTGTTAATATGATAAAACTCATCTTACAACTAAGTTTCATTATCTTGTGAACAGTTTATCGGGTCTTTTACTTTACTGCAATATTGATTTTGGGCTAAAAGACGTGATTTCAAGTATTTGGAATTTTAACCCTAGACTGGTCAACGTATGAGCGTGACGCCGTGCTCACATATATTTTTTTATTATAGGGGAAGAGGGGGGGGGGGGCAAAATGGGCCCCTTAAGAAAAAAATGTTGATACCCTTAGTGTTTTTCTCTGGTTTTACTTTTTTTTAGTCCCTTGCCAAGTATTTGACCTCAACTTGCTCTGTTCAGTAAAAAAAAAAAAAATTGAAAATGTGGGGCAAAATGGGCCACCTTCAGAAAATTTTTATAATATGAGTTTTTCAGCTCGTTTTACTTTTTTGGCCTTTTACTGAGTTTATGGTATTAATTTTTTTGCGTATATCGAAATTAAAAAATTGAGAAAAGTGGGGTAAAACGGGCCCCCCAAAAAACTCAATATGTTTCTTACTTGTTTTATATTTTGAATTTTCTGATTATGTATTCAGTATAAAAAATTAGGATAACACTAGACCCTAAAAGCCATCCCTGCAATTTCCCGCTAACTCCATACCTAAGCGCTCCACATTTCACGCCAAAAAATGTCGGAGTAATTTAAAAAAAAACGCGTTTTTTGAATTATTTCGACAACTTTATCTCTCAAACTAATTAACCAATCAATTTCAATCGCGTTAACGGCGATCAACGCGGGTTTCCAAGCTTAAAAATCGATCAGTTTTTAGAATCGATTGGTGAAGCCAATAAAAATCTCACAAATGAATTAACCGATTTAAAAAAAATTAAAGGCATTCTATGCAATTTTTCTAGATCAAAAAGATTATTTATCACTAACCAAACAATCGGACGTGAAATTTCAAAGATATGTTAAAAAAATACTTTTTTTAATTTTTTTAAATTAAATATCTCTCGAACCATTCAACCGATTTTGACGTTATTGGCGGCGATTGAAGTGATTTTTTTAAGCTCTAAAAATCTTCTCGTTGAATCAAAAACGATCCAGGAATAAATGTCGGAGTTACGTAAGAAAAAAAAAAAAACAATTTTTCCCAAATATTTTGTTCACGATACCTCACATACAAATCGACCGATTTTGATCGCGTTGATGGAGATCGACGCAGTTTTTGAAGCTTAAGAGCTGATTAGTTTTTGAAAACGATTAATTCAGCAGATTAAAATTTATTAAAAAAAAACATTTTCTGAAAATTTTATTTTTGAGATTACTCAAAATCTATTGGCCCGAATTACCTTAAATAGTATAAAATATCAAGAAGCAAAGAAACTCTTTTGATTGCTGTCAATCCCGTTTAAATCGGTCGAGCCGTTTAAAAGTTATGAGAGGTTTACGTTCATACACACTCACACACACACACACACACACACACACACACACACACACCGCAAAAATAGTTAGGGAAGCTTCTGTAAAATAAATAGATTTTTAACAAAAAATATAGTAAATAATGCTGTTATTCAACTCGCGACCTAGTTCGTACTTTACCTATATAATTTTTTCCATAATTCAAAAATTCTAGAACGCGTTTAACTGAAAAATAATTCTTTGGTTTTTAAAGTCTAATCAGCCCATTATACCTCCTAAACACCTCGAGAGTTGAAAATTTGGGGGCCCATTTTGCCCCCAAATATTTTTGGATATTGAAAATTTTAGGGGGCCCATTTTGCTCCTAGGGGTCTATTTTGCCCCCCCCCCCCTTCCCCTAAATCTTCAATATTTACTAAAATTAGTCAAAAAAATTTGACTTTGTTCCTTGAACATTTTAGAATATATTAATAACTTTTTCAAACATTTTCGAAAACCTTAAATTGCTGAATAAAAATTTCTCAAAAAAATTCGTGGGGCTTTCCTCATCGCTTGACCAGAGTCGCAAGTAGTCAAACGTGTATGAACTGTCAACACTGTACGCTCTAAAAGCATTGCGGCAAATCCCTCATCACTTGACCAAAGTCGTTAGGTCGCGCTTGTTAACCAGTCTGGGGTTAAAAAATTTTCAAGAAATAATAAATAAGAATGAAATTATTTAACGAAATGAAATTATTTAACATAAATATATTAAAAGTTATCAATGTCTTACTATGAAAAACCTTAAAAATGAAATTCAAAAAACGAATTGTTCAGTATAATTTCAAAATTTTTAATTAAGTCGATTTTTAAGACTCAATCACATTTTTTCAACTCAGAAAAGTAGTTACAACTCTAAAACCGTCTTTAAATCAGCTGACCCAAGCTAAAAATACTGCAGGCCAAATATTTTTATATAAATATTATTAAATAACTACTAAGCCTGTAATCGTGACAGTGTTATCTCTGTATCTGTGTTAGGGCTAGTATTAGCTGCAAGAAGGTTAGACTTGTAGTTGCTACAAAATTAGGCCTGTAGCTACCACAAGACCACGCCTGTAGCTGCTACAGGCCCACACCTGTGGCTGCAACAGGCTCACACCTGCGGCTGCAACAGGCCCACGCTTGAAGCTACTACAGGCCCAACCTTATTGCAGCTACAGGAAAGTAGAATGTAGTATCTACAGGTTTAGCCTGTAGCAGCAACAGTTTTTTTTTCGCGTAGTTGATCGATTCACCCCATGGGCACTTAGTAACAGCCCCATATGTAGCGATTTTTGACTTATTCGAAAAAAATTTGATTTTCAAAAATTTGATTCTCGGTGTCATAGAAACCTAAGAAAGACAATTCATGGTATTCATTGAGTAAACTTTATAGAAGATTTCGAAACATATAATCGATTGATCTACCCCATGGACCCCGAGGAACAGCACTATAATTAATCGATCCATCCCATGGACATGGAAGAAGTCACATATTTAGCGATTTCCTCGATAATAAATTTTTCTATAAGTTCTGCAAATATTAAGATTTTACTAATTTAAGTTTATCTAGCTCATGTTTAAACTTATTAGGGAATTTTTAAAAAAATTATCCGTGACGTTTTACTTGATTTTTAATCAATCTTTGGTCAATAAGCCCATATAGAATTTATAAATAAATCAAATTTTTGTCAATAAATGACTAACACCAACCATGACAAAAAAAATTAGGAATACGGTTGACCCTAAAGACCATCCCTGCAACTTTCCGCTAATTTCGTTAATACCTGGGCGGTAGAGCCGTTTAAAAGTTATTCCAAAAAAACCACTTTTGAAAAAAATTTTTTTATTTTTTTTCAAAATTTCTCAAAATTCCTCAAATTCTATCGGTACGAATCAGTTCAAATTGACAGGAAATCTAAGTTTGGCCAAGCCCTTTCGAATGGCACCAACCGCGATGAAATCGGTTCAACCGTTCAAAAGTGTACACACACACACACACACACACACACACACACACACACACACACACACACACACAGAATTACTCCGAATTTTCTAGTTTTATCAATTCAAACTTAAAGATTCTTCATGAGGCTAAAAACACTGCTTCGAATGCCGCCAACCGCGTGAAAATCGGTTAATTCATTCAAAAGTTATTGCTATTTGAAAATTTAAAAAATAGTGTTTTATCAAACTTCTATCAAACTTTTGAGCTCGAAGAGCTCCAAAGCATACAAAAGCTATTTTTTTGAGCTTGGATAGCTCAAAATAACACAAAAATTGTATTTATGAGCTCGAAGAGCTCAAAAACGTCATAAGTTCAATTTCAAGCGTTTAGGTATAGAATTGGCGGGAAGTTGCAGGGATGGCCTTCAGGGTCATCCGTTTTCTTAATTTTTTTTTATAAGTTTTTATGAAATTTTTAATTTTCAATTTTCATCTTTGAGTCTGTAGTTTTTTTTTTAAGACTTCGACCATGAATTCCAAGAAATGAAAAAGTCTACTATTTTGATTTTAAGAAAAGACCGCGTTCGCATGCAAATGTCCATTTTATTAATTTTGCGGTATGGTGAACACTAAAATTTTCACAAGTTTTTTTCTTTAATTTTTTAAAAATAACTACCAATGAATTTTTAGAAGTCAAAATTCTATCAGATAAGCTGAATATAGCATTTTATCAGGTAGCATCGTCATGTCTATGGATTGTATCGTTCAATCATAGGTCTTTAATATAAAATCTTCGGTGGAGTATACTCGTTTTTTCTTAAAATCGAATAGACACCAAAAATCGAATTTTTTAAAGGCCAATTTCTGACAAATGAGTCAAAAAACTCCTTTTATAGAGCAGTTACTTGGTGTCCATGGGGTGGATCGATCCATTATGGGTCTGGAAATCTTTATAGAGTCGACTCGATAATTTTCATGAGTTTTAGTTCATAATTTTCAGTGGGCACCAAGAAATGAATTTTTAAACATCGAATTTATGTCAAATAAGTAAAAGTTCGCCTCATATGAGGCTATTACTGAGTGTCCCTGGGTTGGATCAATGGATTATAGGTCTAAGAATCTTCTATAGAGCCTACTCGATAATTTCCATGAGTTTTCTTTCTTAATTTCCTGTGGACACCGAGAATTAAATTTTTAAACATCAAATTCCTGTCAAATAAGTTGAAAGTGGCCTCTGTTAAAGCTGTTACTCGGTGTCCATAGGGTTGATCGATCAATTACGGGTCTGGAAATTTTTTATAGAGTCTACTCGAAAATTTTTATGAGTTTTCTTTCTTAATTTTTAGTGAATACTGATAAATGAATTTTTAAACATCAACTTCCTGTCAAATAGGTAAAATTTTGCCTCTTATAGGGCTATTACTCAGTGTCCATGGCGTGGATCAATGAAATATGGGTCTAGAAATTTTTTGTAGGATCAAGTCTATGATTGCCAAGAGTTTTCTTCCTTAATCTCTAGTGGACACCGAGGATCGAATTTTTTAGTATCAAATTTCTGTCAATTTAGTCAAAAAACGCGCTTTATGGGGCTGTTACTCGGTGTACATTGGGTTGATTTATCAATTATGGGCCTGGAAATATTCTGTATAGTGTACTCTCTGATTTCCATGAGTTTCCTTTCTTAAGGGGGAACACCACTGTGACGATCGAAAAAAAGAGGTGATTTTCGGAAATTTTTTTGACAGAGAAAATAGAGGAATTTAGGAGTCGGGTTTTTTTTTTTTTTTTTATTTTATTACGGGTACATTTAAGATTATTACTAGGGGTGTGCGAATAGTGTTCGAATCGAATCGAATCGAATAGTACTATTCGATTCGAAATTCGAATCGAATATTCGAATAGTTTGAATAATTCGAATAGTTCGAATAGTTCGAATAATTCGAATAGTTTGAATGATTCGAATAGTTCGAATAATTCGAATAGTTCGAATAATTCGAATAGTTCGAATATTTTAAATAATTGAAACAGTCGTTTTCTGTCGATAAACCAACTAATTTTTATGTAAAAATTAATTCGTTTGATTTTATTTGACTAAAGGAGTCTTCATAATTATTTGATAGTAAAGGCTGCTTATTATATTTGTAATAAATATTTCTTGGTGAATTCGGACCCCCTGTTTCGGGGCACCTCGTCATTTTGACATTTCTCCGGGAAAATTCGATTTTATTTTAAATAAGATCTACGACACGATGGTTCAGACATTGAAAGAGTGTAAAGGTAGCAATGAAAAGCGACAACAATGAATACGTCGCATAAGCTTTTTAATAAAAGATTTTATAGATATGATATTTACACAGTAAAAAATTTTGCGTCATTGCGTCAAAAAATTTTGTGTTAAAAATTTTTATGTTAAATATTTTACACTTTTTTGTGTTAATTTAACATTTTTCTGTGTTAATTTAACACAATTAATGTTAAATTTACACATAAAAGTGTTAAATATTTAACACAAAAATTTTTAACACATAATTTTTTGACGCAATGACGCAAAATTTTTTACTGTGTATCATATTTGTGAAATATATAAAATATATAAAAAATTCGTGTGGGTATTTAAATGATAGATCTCGATAAGTGTAACTCGAGGATGAGCTTGTATCGTTCGTTAAACATATCATCAGTAGACAAAATACAAAGTCATTCTTCAATTCTTGACATTTTTTAAGACATAAGCTCATCCTGATGTTACGCTCATCGAGACCTTTCATTTGAGTACGCACACGATTTTTTCATATATTTTATAAACCTATATGATATTTCCCATATTTGTGGAATATATAAAATTCATAAAAATTCATGTGGGCTATGTAAATATTACTATAATGTAATATAGCTATAGACGTAATTTATTTCAGTTAAGAGAAAAATAAATTAATTTAAATAATCTTAGCTAGAGATAAAGCTATAGAATTTCCATAGTCTATATTTACACTTTTTCAATGTCTGATCTATCGTGCCTGTAGATCTCATTTATTAAAGAAATCGAATTTTTCCGGAAAAATGTCAAAATAGCGAGGTGCCCCGAGGCGGGGAGTCCGAATACACCAAGAGATATTTATTACAAATAATAAGCAGACTTTACTATCGAATAATTATGAAGACTTTATTTAGTCAAATAAAATAAAACAAATTAATTTTTACACAAAAATTAATCAGTTTATTAACAGAAAACGACTGTTTGAATTATTTGAGATATTCGAACGATTCGAATTATTCGAATTATTCGAACGATTCGAATTATTCGAATATTCGATTCGAAATTCGAATCGAATAATTCGATTCGAATTCGAGGCGAATTATTCGTAAACTCGAATATTCGCACACCCCTAATTATTACCCTAAATTTTTTTTTAAAAAAATTTAATTATTACAAAGTTATTAAAAATCTCGTCGAGCACTGGAGAAAATTTCCCCCCTCCACGGTCGGTTCGATCACTCAAAAACAGATTATCTGAAAATAAAAACCCAAATTGCTTTTTAATCAGTTAGGATGTAGTTATCGTCGCGCGTACGGAATTTGAAAAATTTTTATTCTAAAGATTTTTTTCGCCGGGTTAAAACAAAAAAAAAACAGTAAGAATAGTGAGAAAATTTTCAATCAGTCGCCATTTTTTTTAAAATTAAAATTTTCAAAATTCCGTACGTGCGACGATAACTATATCCTTACTGATTAAAAGCAATTTGGGTTTTTATTTTCAGATGATCCGTTTTTGAGTTATCGAACCGATCATGGAGGGGGAAATTTTTTCTAGTGCTCCACGAGATTGTTAATAAATTTGTAATAATTAAATATTTTTTAATCAAACTTTAGGGTAATAATCTTTAATGTATCCTTAATAAAATAAATAAATCCGATCCCCAAATTCCTTTATTTTCCCTGTCAAAAAAATTACCGAAAATCATCTCTTTTTTTCGATCGTCACAATGGTGTTCCCCCTTAATCTCCGTTGGACACCGAGGATAAAATTTTTTAAAGTCAAATTTGTGATAAATAAATAAAAAAACGCCATTAATGGGGCTGTTACTCGTTGTCCATGGGGTTGATTGATCGATTATGGGTCTGGAAATCTTTTGTATAGTCTACTCTGTGATTTCCATGAGTTTTCTTCCTCCATCTCGAGTGGATACCGAGAATTGAATATTTTAATGTCAAATTTCTGTCAATTTAATCAAAAAATGCCTTTTATGGGGCTTTTACTCGGTGTCCATGGGGTTGATTTATCGATTATGGGTCTAGAAATCTTCTGTATAGTGTACCCTATGAATTCCTTGAGTTTCCTTTCTTAATCTCCAAATATATTATTTATACTACGGATATATGTACATATTTCCTCTGGATATGTTAAAAAATTCTTTACGCAAGACATTGAAAACAAGAATTTTATTTTATTTTTAACTTCCCGCTAAGAAAATCGAAGATTTTCAAAAATCGGGAAGTTATTGTTTTCACCCCGTTTTGCGAAAATCGAGTTTTCATCAGATCTCGACGTTTGAAGGTCACAGGAAGCTTCTCTCTAAAATTAAAATAGTGAAAATCTCACTATTTGAGATAGTGACTCCTCAATTCACCATCAAGTTAGTGAATCTCTCACTATTTGAGCTAGTGACTCTCGAATTCACTATTAAAATAGTGAAATGAAGTAAACTTCACTGTCAAAATAGTGACATCCCAGATATGCGCCGCTCATAGCGCCATCACATAAGTTTTTATGATTGTTATTATATTATTATTCTTGTGCTTGTGATCTTTCTGCCAAGTTTTTAGCTATCGCAGCGATAATTAATTAATTGTCTATCTCAGGTACGTTTATTTTACTATTTTATTCGAATTTTAATTAATTTAAAGTAAGTGACAGTTTGCACGCTATTTATATTTTTTAATCTTTTTATGACGATGGACTTAATTGTAATTTCCTATGAATGAGGGTTATGTTTTTGTTGATATCAATTTTTCAATACTTCTTTGTATTAAATTCATTATTGACTATTAAAAAGCTATTAATCACTCCTGTTAGTTGATTTTTAATTATTTGTTGATAATATTTCTAATACAAATAACTTTTTTGTTTTAAATTTATAAACTGTTATCGGAACATTTGTTTTACTGAATGCAAAATTTTATGAAAATGAAGTTAGTCGACATTTCAAAATTTTTAGAACTTTTTTATTGACAAAATTTTAATTAAAAAATTAAAAAAAAAATTTCACATGTAAAAAACTTAAAAAACTATAAGTGCAATTTTTTAGAAATATCTTTTTAGTTGTAATTTTTTTTAATAAAAAAAGTCAAAAATTTTTAGACGTCTGCTAACTTCAGTGTCATAAAATTTTATATGTTTTAGTTGAATTTTTGCAATGAGTTATTTAATTTAAGTTTTGTTATTTGTAATTAATCTTTTATTTCTTATTCCAGATTGATGCATATTAACAAAAAAGAACACATTTATTGAGTTTAATCTAATGAAATATTATTCTTTACTCTCAGTTGATGAACTGAGTTCAAAGCTGCTATCCGTGGTTGATGATCCAGAAATCATCAAAATTTTTAAAGGTAAAAAAACTTATTTATTATTAAATTAGGAAAAAAGTAATACGTAATTGCTGTTAAGTAAATATAGGAACGACTTTGAAACCACCAGATTCATATTGATATTCGAAATTAAAAAACAATTAATAAATAATTGAAAATTATTGATTTTAAAAAATTGACTCGAAAATGTTTTAATCTTCTAACAGTGCATTTTTTTTTGTTTTTTAACAAATATAAAATTTGCATTTTTATTATTATTTTAAAAATTAATGTTTGCTAGAATTACATTCATAATCTATTAAAAAATAGTGTGAATATTGATCAACAAATTTTAAGATTTTAAATGCAGTATTTCATTAATTTATTTACATGTAGCTATCAAACGTTGAAATATTCTTTTATTGGCTCAAGGAAATTAACCTTATCTTTTTAACACCATATTTTAGATGCTAAATAATAAAGATAATTATTTATATTTTTTAACTGATTTAATTCAACAAAATTAATGTTTTTCTAGGTTTATAAGTATAAAAAATTTGAAAAATATGCAAAGATTAAACTGTTCCTTATGCAATCAATCAGTTCCTGGAGCATTAAATGGTTTAAGTAGGCATCTAGTTAACGATCATGTCTTGTCGATTAATCGGGGCATGGGTGATACGGGGTTCCAGTGTGTCAAAATGGTTGTCGGCGTCGTTTTAGATTTTTTTATTTATTGAGGAGACATATTCAAAAAAATCATTTGAATAATGTGGATGATAACGATGAAGCTGGAAATGAGGATATTGAAGTTGATAATAATATTCGAGAACAACAATTCGGTGATCTTGAAGTGAACTATGAAGGTATACATGACGAGCAAAATGAACAAGACAGTGATAGAGAATCAGTAGCTGGTGATGTAGACAATAATGACATGGACTTTTACTTGAAAAAATATGTGATTCGAATGATTGCCAGATTTCAATGCAAGCCTTCAATGACGTCAAGTTTATTAACTGAAGTTGTAGATGAATATGAACAACTTCTGGTGAACACATGTAATTTTCTAAAGCATAAAGTTGAGCGATTTTTTGATATGCAAGAGTTGCAAGACGATAATGAAGCACAGAATGTCTTAAAAGCTTTCGAATTTGACAGCCCTTTCGATGGATTAAAAACATCAGAACAACAAATTGATACCTTAAAGCAGTACTTTAGTTACATAGAACCTATAGAAATTCCTTTAGGGTACAGACCTGATAGTGTACTTGATCGAAAAACCAGTACATATAAACCAAAAATGGTAATGGAAACTTGTCAATACGTACCTATTGTTAGTACTTTATCTTCGGTAATGTCAAGTCCAGAAGTTCGAGAGACGGTTCATGCAGAACAGAGGTCACCAGATGGTATTTTAGCTTCATTTTTAGATGGAGAGCATGCTCAAGTACATCGTCTATTTTTACAATACCCAAATGCATTAAGATTACAAATATATTATGACGAATTGGAAACAGTAAATCCTCTGGGGTCAAAAACAGGTGTCCACAAATTAGGAGTATTTTATTACACGATTCAAAATTTACCGCCTCATATAAATTCAGAACTAAGTTCAATACACGTTCTCGTTATGTGTTCAGATGCTGATGTAAAAAAATATGGATTTAAAAAAATTCTTGCTCCATTTTTAGAAGATTTGAAAAAATTAGAAAGTGATGATGGCGTTGTAATCGAAACTGATGAGGGTGATTATGTGCTTCGTGCATCCATAGCAGCATTTTGTGGAGATGGACTAGCGGTACACGATGTTTTCAACTTTCTTTCTCCATCGGCTAACTATTTTTGTCGAATGTGTATGTATTCTAGGAATGATTTACATTCGGGAAGTTTGCAACCAGGTCAGGAAAAAACAAAAGCTCTCTATGATCAACATTTGGCTCATCTTAAGCAAACTAACTTTTCAACTGAATCAAAAACAGCTACTGGGATCCGGGGAGAATGCTGTTTAAATGATTCTAAATATTTTCAAATCACTTCAAATAAAATTTTTGATCCAATGCATGATTTTTTGTGTGGAATATGTCCGATGATACTGAAACTGGTACTCCACAAATATATTGTGATACAAAAAAAATTTACTTGTGAGAATTTTAATGGGAAAGTAACATCTTTTCAATATGGTTATGTAGAAATGACGAACAAACCTTCTGCAAATTTCACTGATTCAATGCTCCGCAAAAATGATCATACATTAAGCCAAAAAGCAATGCAGATCCCAGTGAACACATGACTTCAATATGACGTCATTTATAAGTCATAGGAATGTCACAATATTTTACGTAAATATGACGTAAAATTGACCTGTCTTGTGATCCAATTATGATGTAAAAATATATGATATATTTTTGACATCATACTGATGTAAGTTTATTACTTCTCTATGATGTAACGGAAATGACTTAGATATTACGTACACCTGACATAATATATAAAATACAATATTACGTAACATTAATGCCATCATTGTATGTCATAACGACGTAAGTTTAACATTATGCATTTACATCAGTGACAAGTTACGGTTGTACGTAATCTTGACGTAAGTTTAACATCATGCGTTTACATCAGTGACAAGTCACGGCTGTACGTAATCTTGACGTAAGTTTAACATCATGCGTTTACATCAGTGACAAGTCACGGTTGTACGTAATCTTGACGTAAGATTAATATCATGTGTTTACATCAGTGACAAGTCATGGTCTTACGTAATACCGATACCATCTGAGAGTCATTATTTAACATCAATAATTTGTCACAATTGTACATAATACTGACATAATTTGAAAGTCATTTTCTAAATCAGTGACAAACGATTATTTTCCATAATATTGATAAAATTTGGAGGATGTATTTTTTTAATATTATCGATTGATCAAAATTTATCAAATATAAAACTTCTTTAACAAGATGTCTAATTTACAATTAATCGCTAAATATTAGTGAAAATTGGTTTAAAATTTAGTAAGAATCAGGAAGAGGTAAACAGCTGATTTAAGCTGGTACCTTGTAAATTTAAGTCCGCTTTTAATAACAAAAATTTATAATTTATAATATTAATGAATATATCTAACATATTAGCAAATAACATACAAAATATTTTTCATTTACGTTTTTAAGAAAAAAACATACAAATTAAATACATGTGGGATATAAAATTTTTGTATCTTTGCTTGTATGTTTCCATACACTGCAGAAAAAAAATCTTGACTCAAAGGTAAATTTCTTTGGACCAAGAATATATTAAAGATGACTGAAAATTTCGTGAATGAAGTCAAAATTTCTTGACACTAAAACACTTCTTGCTCCAATATAACTTCGGCCTCCGTCAAAATTTTCTTGGTGCAAGAAATACTTTTTTTTCGTTGCATATGTTTCTCACTTATATTTTTTCCATGAATTTAGGTACTTTTATCCATTGTAAAAATATTTTCGACTTCATTCGGTATAAATGATTTGGTTGAAACTGATAACAAAATACCGAGTTCAATTTATGTGGCATGAACTCTAAATTTTTAAACCGTCAAGCGAGTAAACATATAATTTCTTATGATTTCACGTCAAGAAATTAAATGTCAGTCATTTAAATATTGCACTATTACTTGAAAAATAATTTTCTGACATTAGTGCTGCTACTTATGAAACATTGTATTTGAAATAATTCAAACAGTTCCATGATTGTTATTGACGAGACTAATAGTATTTTACGCAGTAAAAAATTTTGCGTCATTGCGTCAAGAACTTTAGTGTTAAAAGTTTTGGTGTTAAATATTTAACTTTTTAAGTGTAAATTTAACATTTATTGTGTTAAATCAACATAAAAAATGTTAAATATTTAACATAAAATTTTAACACAAAATTTTTTGACACAATGACGCAAAATTTTTTTACTGTGTACATCAAGTTTCATAATGTTGTTAGTATGTTAAATTAAAGAAATTCAAATTTCGAAAAAAATTGAAATTAAAAAGAAATATAGATTAAAAAAATGGTATACTTAAAAGAGTTGAAATTAAAAAAAAATCTAAATTTTGTAAATTGAAATTTTGAAGAAGAAAAATCCAAATGAAAATACTAAATCTTCGGAAAAATTAAATAAAAAAAAAATTCGAGTCTTGAGAAATCAATAAGTATTAGAAAATATTCAAATGACACGGATACATCGTTTACTCTGAAAAAATTTCACTTTGTGAAAGTTCTCTGGGTCCGCTTTTAGACGAAAATTTTTGAAAGTGTAAGATTCAATCAATTCTTATGAAAATTTATAAATTGTCTATTAATTACCACAAGTTTCACTAGAGAGCCTTTTATAAGAGTTTTTACAAAGTTTTATAGAACTTTATAAAATTTCATGAGTTTAATGAATATTATTAGACTTGAATTTTATACAATTCCAGCTCTTAAAATCCATTTAATCTCAGAAAAAATTATGAAATAAGCATTTTTCGTCATGTAAGGCTTATCACGTAAGTTATTTACTTCGTGACATGAACCGTTACTTGGACAAGTGAGCAGCGTTCCAGACTCCGACACGTGAGGACCCAAGTTCGAGCCCAGCATATTTCAGGATTTTTTCATCAAGTATCAACATAAAACTAGTGTTTCAAACTGTAATAAGTCCACAACACTATAATTAATTTCAAAATTGCCATTTTTTTATTTTTGAGAAATTTTTTTTTTAATATTTTTTCTGAGGTACAATTCTTACATCACTTACATCACTTTTACGTCATAATGACATCATTATCATGATATAGACATCACAGGTATGTCATATTGACGTCATAAATGTCATTGAGACATAATACTGACGTCATGACTACGTCATATTTTTACGTCAGAATCTTACGTCAAGAAGTGTGAAATAATGAGTCACATATGACTCATTCGTGACTTGTATCTTACGTAAATCCTGACATAGCCCAATGTCATTTTGACGTCACATTGACGTAAACGTGTTTACTGGGATTTGGTGTCTGATTCGAGCTTTTCCTTTTTTGATTTCAAATGAAGTTCCTATCGGTGATCCACATATGGCACTTGTAATAAATTTATTGCAAATAATGGAAATTATTTTTGCTCCACGTGTTAATAAAAATTATTTGATACGTTTAAGAAATCTTAACAGGGATTTTAATGTTAAATTTCGCGCTCTTTTTTCGAATGTGAATCCAATTAATAAATTTCACCATTTATATCATTATGAAGAATTTATTCGGTGGGCTGGTCCTGCAGTTAATTACTGGTGCATGAGATATGAAGCTAAGCATGGTGGAGTCAAAGCTCGTGGTCAAGTCGTACACAACCATAAAAATTTGCCTAAAACTCTGATACGTTTATGTCAATCTGAACAAAGTGCTAAATGGGGAGGAAAAGATGTTAAATTGAATCGAATGATGACTACAAATGGACAAACTGTATTTGTGGAAGACACTTCCAGTAAAGAGGCTCTGTATGACTTTGATTATATTGATACTGATCGAGTGTTTCGTTGTAATTCTGCAAAAGTAAATGGAGTAGAATTTAGAGTAGGTTTATATGTATGCTTAGAAGCTTCACACCTTCGAGATGATAACTTACCTTCATTCGGATGCATAAAAGAAATTATTATTTTGAGGAATACTGATGTTTATCTATTTATTACATAATATACGACAACAGAGTTTGATGAAGCAGTCAATGCATATCACATTACTCACAATGATAATGACGCAGATGAAATTTTTATAAAAACCTCTATACTTGCTCATTTTAAGCCAATCTGTTGTTGGACTAAACAAAGTTCAGATAACTTGTACATCAGTCTTCGACATATTATTCTATGACAATTTATTCAGAATAACTTACTACTGGTTTGGGGTGAGATATACTAAAAGATCCAAATACTCTTTATTGAATATTACTTCGTTACTCCTTCTTCAAAATAATTCGTTCAGGCTTAATTTTTCAACTGAAATATCAGTTTTTTCTTTCCTTTTAAATGTAGCTTTATTCTTCAATACTCAGAGTTTTCGAACATCCATGTTATGTGCTTGAGTACTTCAATTTTCAAAAATTTAAATAATTATTTATACGAATTTTCAAACACTCTCAAGCACTAATTTATTAGTTCAGAATTTTTTTACTCAAATTAAGAAGATTAAGTTCTTCAAAATTATATACTTGATTCTGACTTGATTATGACTTGTTCGTGCAAATAAAAATATTCAGTATATTTTTTTATCAGTACGAATGTGTTTTTATTCATAAAATTAATAATATTAAAAATTTTAGATAAAGATATCGATGGTGCGGCGTTTCTTCAGCTAACAAATCAAGATTTGTCTCAATTAAAGATAAAAATGGGACCAAAAAAAAAGTTATTAGCTTTAATTGATTCATTGAATCAAGAAAAAATCACAGGATCTTACATTATTGACTCAAGTGGAGTACTGGAAAAACAGACAGAAAATGAGACTGTTTGTTCAACTCCTCCGATAAATGTAAGTTTGTCAAGAGCATCAACGTCCGGCGTAACATCATCACTATCCAGTCCTAAACCTACTCCAGCTTCATGTACACTTTCAACAAGTGTCGTATCGTCAAATACTTTTTCAGTAAATATTTTATTGTTCGCAAATTTATTAAATTTTTTAATAAAAAAATTCATGTTTACACTTATTATATTTACAGAGACATGGTACCGTTGAAAATACATTAAAAGAGCATCAACAAGGAAAAGAAATTCTATCAGCCATTCGTGGAACATGCAGTGAAGGAGATCGAAAATGTTTTGTTCGAATCATAGTCGGTGAACTAGTCAAGACTCACAACGATAGTTGGTAAAATATTAATTTTCCATTATAAATCAAACTAAAAAAATTAAGGTTATTTGAGAATTTCTTTCTTAAAAAAATTTTTGTTTTTTGATGTTAAATTAGCTACCCTCCAAAAGAAGCAAAAATCGCTTTGGCCAAAGCGATCATTAAAGAATTCCCAAAACTTAAAGATAAGAAGCAACCTAATGGCTACGTAAGTAAAACAATATTGCTTTAAATTGAAATTCTAGGCATATATCAAACTGTGATGACTTTGAGAAGTTTATACATCTTACTTGTTTCGGCTTGAATAGTTTTATGAGCTTGAAATGACACTATTTAGACTTACAGACGACATCAACAGATCTGTTTAGCCTTAAAAAATAAAGGTTGTCAAGGTTTTTGATATCTATCTCAATTTAAAAGTCAGCTATAAGTTTTTCATTCTACAAACATTTCATGTGAGCCTAGGATTTTCTCTCGGGAAATTATTTATATTAAATGAAAAACTGTCTAAGATCAATGTTATTTTTAGCCTATAGTATGAAAATGAAACGATCAATTACTTGTTTTATTTTAGTAAACGATAATTTTTCAAGATATTCTCAAAAAAGTATGACAAAAAACGATTAAAAAAAAAATTTTTTTGTTAATTTCACAAAATATGTGCATTGAAAAAATTCAATAAATTGTGTCCTTGTTTGTAATTAAATTAAAATTTTGATAAAACAATTGGTTTTTATTTTTATTAAAACAATCGATCTTGGATTAGCGTTAATGATTTATATTGACTATAAAATGAACAATATTAAATTGGTAGGTCTTTATTATTTCCAGGAACACTATTTTAATCCAAAATCTGGTAATGATCGGGGTCTTATTGAGAACCGTCTTTTGACAATCAGGGAATTACTCAGCCCGACAAAAAAAAAAATATACTGTAAAAACAAAGAAACAGCTACATGAATCATCGAAATTCAATTTAACCAAAGGAATACATGTTACTGATGATAATATGGAACGAATGGTATTTCTAAATAAATTTTTACTAAGAATTATTGTAGGTAATAAATATAAAATTTTTTTTAACTTCCCGCTAAGAAAATCGAAGATTTTCAAAAATCGGGAAGTTATTGTTTTCACCCCGTTTTGCAAAAATCGAGTTATCATCAAATCTCGACGTTTGAAGGTCACAGGAAGCTTCCCTGACTATACCCGCGAGGTTGTCACGGTGTCTGTATGTATGTGTGTGTGTGTGTGTGTGTGTGTGTGTGTGAAAGTATGTGAACCGCTTATAACTTTTGAACGGCTTGACCGATTTCATCGCGGTTGGTGCCATTCGAAAAGGCTTGACCAAACTTAGATTTTGAAAACTATTTGGACCGATTCAGATCAATAGATTTTGAGAAATCTTAAAAAAACTGAAAAAAAAATTTTTTTCAAATGTGGTTTTTTTGGAATAACTTTTAAACGGCTTAAAGGTTCAATTCCAAAAACTAATCGGCTCTTAACCTCAAAAAACCACGTCAATCGCCACCAGTCCGGTCAAAATCGGTTGATTCGTTCGAGAGATATCGTGAACGAAAGAAAACCGAAAAAAGTGTTTTTTCGGAATAACTCCGAAATTCCTTGCGCGATCAATTCAAAATTTGAGATTCTTTGTGAGGCTTGAAAAACTGCGTCGAATGCTTCTAACCGCGTAAAAATCGGTTTATTCATTCAAAAGTTATTGCGGTTTAAAAATTCAAAAAATAGTGTCTTATCAAATCTCTATCAGACTTTTGAGCTCGAAGAGCTTTAAAGCAAAGGAAAGCAATCTCTTTGAGCTCGGAGAGCTCAAAATAACCCATAAATTGTATTTTTGAGCTCGAAGAGCTCAAAAACGTCATTGGTGCAATTTTAAACGCTTAAGTATGGAATTAGCGGGAAGTTGCAGGGATGGCCTTCAGGGTCAACCGTTTTCCTAATTTTTTTTTTTCAGTTTACAGCCTTAAAATTCAAGTTACCTTCTGCCAAAAATAAACAAATAATTGAGGAGTACATGGGTACGACTGGTATGTATCGAAGAAACTGGATATTGGCTGAAAACCCCAGTATAAGTCAAATATTCGATGAATATCCCAGGTTATTGGACTTTAATGGGGAAATGGTAATGATTCAATTTTTACAGAAATTTTTGCCGTTTGTTATAATCTGTTTTTCTATTGCTTCATAGATTAGTTCGGAGTTTGAAAATTTATTCCCTAAAGCTGATGATAAGTTTGTGATGGATTTTCCAAGCTCCTATGTACCCCGAATATTAGGTTACGTTCAAAAGTATCGACCTGCACTTTTTAAAATGTCTCAATCGATTCACGACCGTAAGATTAACTTTTTAAAAATATTTAAATTCAAAATATTTGTAAGTATTTGTGACTATTTTTAATTTTTTCTTCAATTTTTTAGAAAACTTGCGAGCTCTTCTTCTTGTTGAATTGCTTCCAATAGCTAATTCTATCAAAGGCAAGGGAAAAGGTAAAAGAAAAGGAAAAGGAAAAAAAAGGAAACATGATAATGATGATGATTTGAATGAGGAGCAAGAAAATGAGTCTGGAAATGAGCCTTTAAAAATTGAATTTCCGAGTAAATTTCTTTTGAAACTGTTACCTGTAAGAATACTAATTATTATAAATTGTTGTTAAATTATATTAGAAAGTCTAATAACTGTTTGTTATAAATTTTTCAGGAAGGTACGAATTTGACAGAATATGTTAAAAACATACGTCAAAGAAGCAAAACAAATGTACAGCCATATTTAATGGTAGTCTCTGGCCAGTCATGCAAATCGTCTTTCATTGAAGGGGATGGTTGGATTATAAATGTGAATGAGGAAGGAAACCAAGTCGCAAGTTTTGACTTATTATTCAAGTTTTATTATGTTATGAATTTGGAGTGGCCAGAAAGCTTGCGTAACTTTTATAATTTCTTAGAATCTTATGTTTACGACATGCAGGCCGTACAACATTGTGTCTTCGGTTCACACAAATATTTTTAATTTTAGCACTGATTTATGTTTGGAAAGCGAATAATAATACATAAGTAAATGCTTTTTCGTGTGTTTTTAAATTATATTTAACAATTTTTATAAAACCTGGTTTTTTTATAAATTGAACGAAAATAAATATTCTAAAATTCCTGAATCATTAAAAATGTCATTTTAATTAATCTGTTTATAAAAATTCTACTATTTCAATGAGTGATTAACAGCTATTCCAATACTGAATAGGTCACTAATTCAATTAGTGGTTTATTCACTGTTTTAATAAGTGAATGTAGTCACTATTTCAAAAGAGTGATTTGTTCACTATTTCGATTAGTGAATATTCACTATTTAGTAGTGGAATACTTTTAACTATTTTAAATAGTGAATATTCACTACCAAATAGTGAATTTTCACTATTTTAATTTTAGAGAGTTCCCTGACTATCCCCGCGAGATTGTCACGGTGACTGTATGTGTGTGTGTGTGTGTGTGTGTTTTTTTTTTTTTTTTTTTGTAAAGAGGTACGAAAAAAGATCTTCAAAAGACACCGGTATCGTTAACTCTGCCGCCCATCTTCCGGCAGATATCGATAGTCGGTAGTGTGGAGATTTTTACCCACTAAAAAAAACATTCCTCTTCCCCTCTCCCCTAGATGGTACGGGGAGGACTGGATTGGAACCGCGTTAGCATTACTTCAATCCAGTCGTGCTGCGTCTCACGACGCCTACTCCTGGCTACTGTTCCCTTTCTGCGATTTTGTCTTTCAGGAGGTGCTGTGCATAAACTGCAACAGCTGACCAGTTTTCCTCTTGTTTGATCATATAGGTCACCAGGCTTGAGGGGGAGAGCCTGGTGCCTATGATCTCTTCGGTGCTTCTTCTGTAGTCCTTCCATCGAGCACACTCGAAGAATGTGTGTTCGGCGTCGTCGATTTTATCCGGGCAGTATTTGCACGTTGGTGTGCTGTGCAAACCCATCTTGAAAAGATAGGCATTGAACTGCCCATGTCCCGTCAATAGCTGGGTCAGGAAGAAGTCCGTATCCCCGTGCTTCCGAGAGAGCCAGACGTTGATGTTTGGGATCAGGCGTACCGTCTCTCTCGATGTCTATCGGTCCTGCCACTCTTGCTGCGTTTCCGCCTTTATCCTCGTTTTTGCGTCCTTCATGTTATCATCACTGTCTTTAGCGTCATAGAGTTTTGCTCTTTCGAACGCTAATAGGTCGATGGGCGCGGCTCCTGCAATGACCAATACAGCCGCTTCGGAAACTGTGCGGTAGGCGCAGGCAACCCTGAGAGCGCCTCGCCGCTGTACTGCTGCGATCTTTTGCCGGTAGGTCTTCTGCTTTAATATGTCTGCCCATATCTCCGCTCCATAAAGCAGTACCGAGTGGACTGCTTCTAGAAGAACTCTTCTCTTTTTTGTTCTTGGTCCCATGGTGTTGGTCATAATTCGTGCTAGGCTAGACACAGTCTTGCTGGCTTTCTTGCATGCACTGTCGAGGTGTTCACAGAAAGATAGTTTCTCGTCTATCATTACCCCTAGATACCGCAGGGCCCTTGTTGACGTCAGCGTTGTTCCTCCCATGTCCATAGCGAATGGTTTTGGAAACCATTTTTGACGGGTCAAAACGACCATCTCGGTTTTCTGTTTGGCGAGTTTCAGGTGATGCTTATCGAGCCAAGTCTCGACGGTGTCGATGGTTTCCCGAACTAGCAGTTCGGCCTCTTCCACGCTGTCCGCCACTATAGTGACTGCAACGTCGTCTGCAAAGCCTGTTAGCTCTATTTGCTCTGGCAACGGGATTTCAAGAAGCTCATCGTAGTCTGCGTTCCATAGATCAGGCCCCATTATTGAGCCGTGCGGCACGCCAGCCGTTATGGCGTATTCTTGTGGGCCTTCAGTAGTTTCCACTATTAGCTTTCTATCGTCAAGGTAGTTGTCGACTAGTGCCAGATTTTCTGGCTCCGCGTCAAACTTGTACTCCAGAGCGTCTAAAATGTCTCCCCAATTTGCGCTGTTAAATGCGTTTTTGACATCTAGCGTGAGGAGAAGACATACTTTACGAGCTTTGAGGCTACCAGACCATGCTTGTGTTGCTGTCTTTATGACTTTCTTGATCGCTCCGACTGTCGAATGACCTTTCCGGAAGCCATGCTGGTTGGTGGCAAAACCTCCAGCACGGTCGATGTCGTCGCGAAATCTCCCTTGTATGAGCTTCTCGAGCAGTTTTCCAGCAATGTCTAGCATAAAGAGTGGTCTAAACGACGAAGATGTTATGGGGGTTCCCTTACCTTTGTCTAAGAGAACCAATCTCTGCCGTTTCCAGACCGCGGAAAAGGTGCCAGTTGCCAAGCATGCGTTGTAGGTGTTCAGGAGTAAGTCTGGGTATTCCAGGGCTATAATCTTGATCACCGATGCCGGGATGCCATCAGGTCCAGGTGCCTTTCCTGTTTTGAGTGACTTGGCCGCGTCTTGTAGTTCCTTAGTTGTGAAGGGCGTTACTTCGTTGTTTTTAGTGTAGTGTTTCTTCTCCCGCGGCGGGTGTTTGGGGAAAAGCTCCACTACGATGCTATCCATTAAGGCTGGAGACGTCGGCGCCTCTGGTGAAGCCTTTCCAAGTCGTTTGGCGACAATTTGGTAGGCTTTACCCCAGATGTCATTGTCGAGATCGTTGCAGATCTCTTTCCACAACTTTGCTTTACTTGCTTTGATGGCTCGATTTAGCATCTTTTTGGCCTGCTTGTACTCTTTTGAATACAAGTCCTGGCTTGGGGAGCGTTTGGCGGCTCTCGTTGCGCGGCGACGTAGTTGATGGCACATTTTGCGAAGTTCCGCTATGTCTGTTGACCACCAGTACGCCGGCCTGCGAAAACTCCGGTTTTTCAACCGCGGCATAGAGGCGTCACATGCGGCGGAAATCTCCTTCATCGTATTTAGTACTGTCCTTTCTGTCTCGCTGCAAGTATCCGGAGTCGGGTTGTTCTGAAGGGTAGACCAGCTCCGTGCAAGTGAAGCTCGCAGTGCCTCTGGATCAAGCTTCCTGACATTCTACTTTCGCTTAGAAAGGTCGTGTTGTGGTACCGGAGCAAATGCCAATCCAACGTTAAATGTCACGAACTGGTGATCATTGCCACTGTATTTTTCGGATACTGTCCAGTTTTCAATCATGTTGGCAATTTTTGGAGTCGCCAACGAAATGTCGAGGATGGACTCTTGGTACCCCGGTCTTCTGAAAGTCGTGGTGCTCCCAGTATTTAGCACTATGAGGTCGAGTCTAGCCACGACGTCAGCGACCTCGATGCCTCTGGTGTCGGAGAAATCAGCGCCCCATTCAGCCGATTTAGCATTGAAGTCACCAGCTACGATAACTTCGCCGTCGAACTTGGTGATCACATCCTCTATATTTGCCAGTTTCTGTCGGAACACACTAATCCCTTCGTTAGGTGAGAGATAGACGCTCATGAAGTAGGTTATGGGGGTTTGAATCCAGACAAAACCTGCTCCACTTCCGCTGTTGATGGTGGTAACGTTCTTGGTATTTGCAATCCAGATTGCCGCCGTGCCAGTTTTGTCTGCGAACCATGCTCTATCTTGGAGGTTTAGATATTGCTCATAGATGAAGCAAACGTCGATCCTCTCTTCAAAGACTCGCTGGCGAAGTAAATTTTGCGCCAACGCACATCTATTCAGGTTTCCTTGAAGTATGCGTGTCATTTCTGCCCTTTTGTAGCTTCGGCAAGTGCGGTGCGGAATACCTTACAAGCCCCGGAGCCTGGAATATGACATAAGCTATCTGGAGCTTCTTGTTCCTCTGTACAGAGGAAGCACTTTGGTTGTTCAACGCAGTCTGCAGCTTTGTGGTTTCCTCCTCCGCATTTAAAGCAGCACTTGCTTCTGTCAGGCCCCTTGCAGGAGTTCGTCGCGTGCCCGTATCCGAGACATCTGATGCAGCGTGTTACTTTTACAACTGGTCGAATGCGGCAGTTGACCCATCCGATCATTATACGAGCCTTGTCAAAGATTTTGAACGCGCTAGCCTCGTCTATCTCGCAGAAGGCTGCCCGGTTGCCCCGTCGAGTAGGCTTTGTCAAATTTACCCGTTTGATCCCCAGGCTGTCGGTGAAGTCACGTTTGAGTGCTTCGCGGTCGTCGTTTTCAGTAGTGATGGCATCCAAGTCCAGGATCTCGATCGTTGCTTTTGGTGTAAGCGTTCTGACTGTACCGATGTTAGCAGTTGCTGTTTTTATCGCAGCCGTGAAAGCGGTAGTGTCTTCAGTCTTGCGACCTATTTCTAGAAGAACGCCCCCTCGCTTCGTTTGTTTGATAGACTTTATGTCTACTCCAGTCTCTGTCGGATTAACTTTGGCTTTGATTTCCTTGAGGAGATCGGCGAATGTTCGCCCTTCAGCTGGTTGGACAAGCACAGCTTTAGTTTTTATCTTCTTCCTCCTCGGTTTCTTGGAGCCAACATTGCTTGGCTGGTTTTGGGCTGTAGCAGATCGAGCCACTGGCTCCTGTTCTTCCTTTTTCTTGTTTTTCCGAGTCACTTTGGTCCAGGTATCACCCCGGGCTGTCTTCTTATGTGCTGGCTTATCGATTTCCAAGGAAGGGCTAGGCGTGGATAGCGGCCTCTTCTTGTTTTTCTCTTCTCTATGCTGTGTTTTCTCAGGAGTGACCGAAAACGTCTGGGATTTTTTGTTCAGATCCGGAGATGTTTGCGTGGTTCTCGCCGTCTTCGTTGCTGGTTTGTTGGCCAACTTATATGCCGTGGCAATGGACGCTACTATTTTTCTGAGTTCATGGTGGAGATTTCGTTTATCCTTTATAAACTCAGCTAATTCTTCGATCTTGCTACCGAGCCGTTCCATTGGCGATTGTTGACCGGTGACAGTCGGTAGAGAGTTTATCCTCCCTCGGCATGTGTGAGTGTTGACGGGAGCAACAGGTCTTCCACCTATTGGAGAAAAGTTTGTTTGCTGTGCGTCTACTTCCATCAGAGCTGTTTCTTTACTCCCTGTAGCATTGCTAGCATTGCTAGACAGCAGAGCCATGGGGTCTACTCCACTGTTCAAACGGTCGCTTGATAACGACGAGTTCAGGCCCGTTTGTACGCCTTCCCTCGCCGGCACTGAGGTATCCCTCCTCTGCACCGTAGACGATGTTTGAAATTGTTCTGACATTTCCATACCATCTTTTGCTAGGTCTTGGTCCACCCCGAGTATTCTCTTTCCTCGGTACCCGACGCATCTGACGTGCAGATATGCCGGGCATTCCCCTATCCGCCACCTGGGGAGGCGCCCGATGCGGGACCCAGCAAGCCCGACACGAGGTGTGTGTGTGTGTGTGTGTGTGTGTGTGTGTGTGTGTGTGTGTGTGTGTGTTTTTTATCTTAGGGGGGGGGGGAATCCTTTTTACGGATTCCAGGCATAGCTGTTCGGCCTGGATATGTGGCGACTCGACGCAGCGTCATACTAAAACTCGACGCTAACGCCCCTACCCACTAAACCCTAAACCCCTTTTCTTCTTTCCTCTAATCCCTCATGGAAACCGCCGTCAGGCATTACTTCGTGAGGGGAGGATCTAGCTACTGCTATTCCATCTGGTGGCTAAGGTGTTATTTTTCCTTCCTTCTAGTTTCTGTCATTTGCCCTTTTTCTTTCAATGGAACGCAGCTCTGTAAGCACTTCGGTGGTAAACGTGCTTGTGGCGTTCCAGGCAGCTTCGGATGACAGCATTTCTTCTACTCTTGACTCTGGTGTGATTTTCTTGTTCAGGATCTTCTCTAACTCATCACGCTGTGGGTTAAAACGAGGGCACTCAAAGAAAACGTGCTCCGCATTTTCAGCAACTCTTGGGCAAGACGGACACTCTGGGAAATTATCGTGCTTAAAGCGATAAAGGTACTCCCGGAAACAGCCGTGTCCTGACAACATCTGGGTCAGATAGTAGTTGGCCTCGCCGTGATTCCGGTTAAGCCAAACGTCAATCTTTGGTATGAGACGGTGTGTCCATCTCCCTGTTGTCACAGCGTCCCACTGCGATTGCCATCGTGCGATGCTGTTCTGCCGTTCTTTAGCTCTGAGTTCCTCGGCACTTTGTGCGGTTGTCCTCTTTCGTTGGTAAAGGTTACGTCTTTCCTCAGCTAGGACTCTGAGTGGCAAAATTCCGGAAATGACACACACTGCTTCCTCTGATATTGTTCGAAAGGCGCTGGCTACTCTTAGCGCGCTCAGTCGGTAAACTGGACATGCTTTCCTCCATGATTCTTGGATCTCAAGTGCGTCGGCCCAAATGGATATACCATATGTGAGGACCGATGTAACTACTGATGATAGCAATGACCTCCTTGTCTGCTTCGGGCCACCGATGTTGGGCATCAATCGTACTAGGTTGGCTACTACTGCTGATGCTTTGGTGGTCACGTGTTCAACTTGTTGTTTAAAGTTAAGTCGGGCATCGAGCATTACTTCCAGATATCGAATGAATGGTTGGGATGTGATTTCTTGGTCTCCGACGTTTAGATTGATCATTTCCACCTTTTTTCTGCTAGTGATAAGTACAGCCTCGGTCTTCTGTTTAGCCAGTTGTAAAAATACTGTGTCCATCCACTGGTTAATTCGCTCAAAGGTGATAGCGAACATATGTTTTATCTCATCAAGATGCTTGGCGACTATTACTACGGCTACGTCGTCCGCGTACGCTACCAGTTTGACGTTTCTTGGTAGTTTCAGTCTCAGCAATCCGTTGTACATGACATTCCAGAGAAGTGGACCGAGAACAGAACCCTGCGGTACACCTCCAGTAACATCATACTCCTTTGGACCATTCTTCGTGTCATATCTCAGGACTCTATCTGTGAAGTAGCTAGCAACTATCCTTCGTAGGTATCCTGGTACGTTTATCTCTTGAAGGGCTTGCATGATGCAATCCCAGTTGGCGGAGTTGAAGGCATTTTTTATGTCTAAAGTTGCCACCAGGCAATATTTCTTCGTTCCCCCCTTCCATCTGGTACCGGCGATTGCGTCTTTGGCTATATCGGCAACCAGGTTGATCGCGCTCAGGGTTGATCGTTCTTTCCGAAATCCGTACTGATTGTCTGCCAAGAGTGGATCGACAACTGCTTCTATCCTTTGTTGGATTATACGTTCTAGTTTCTTACCGGCTGTATCCAGCATGCAGAGTGGACGATAAGATAACGGTTCTTCCGGTGGCTTTTTCCCTTTAGGAAGTAGTACCAGCCGTTGTTGTATCCACTTCCGAGGAAAAATCCCTTCCTTCAAGCAGATGTTGTAGACGTCGAGGAATAACGCTGGCGCTGCTTTAATAGATGTTTTCAAGGCAATATTAGGGATTCCGTCCAATCCCGGTGCTTTATTATTCCCGACGCGGTTACAAGCTTCCATCAGTTCTTCTTTCGTCACAGGTGGAATATCATTCAGTTCGTCCTGTGTCAACAGATAGTTGAAAACGCGCTGTCGTGGAAACAGCGCAGTCACGATCTTCTGTAAGAGTTGAGGACACGTAGGAGACGGCATTGGCTGATATTTCAGGTGTGCTATGACTACCTTGTAGGGACTACCCCACAAGTCTTTGTCCACCTCGTTGATTAGCTCTTTCCAGCAGTTCTTCTTGCTATCCTTGATGGCTTTGTTTAAATGTCGACGAGCTTTCTTGTATTCTGCGACTAGTTCCGCTGAGTCAGGCCGCCGATAACCACGCTGAGATATTCTTCTTTTCTTGAGACACTCTTTCCGTAGGAAGCTGATGTGTTCGTTCCACCAGTGCACCGAAGGTCTTTGGTTCATGCCCCGTTTACGGGGCATGCAGGTGTCGCAAGCCTGGGTCACTCTCTTCATCAAGTCCTTGGTCATTTCTTCTGCAGATCCAGTAGTAAGCGGTTCACTATTTAGGGCAGCTACTAGAGCACCTGGGTCAAAGGATTTCACCTTCCACCCAACGATGTCAAGTTTCTTAGCCGGTCTTCTAGGATTCTGGTCCTTTGATACTTCCCAGAGAATCGCATTGTGATCGCTGGCCGTATAGATCTCCATCACCTTCCAGTCGTAGATTCCTCTGATGAGGCTGCTGCTGACAAAAGTAAGATCCACAATAGAACTTGCGTCTCCTTTAGTGTACGTCGGCGCATCGCCGCTGTTTAACATTTTGCTTGGCTCCTACCTGCTGTACCTCATCAACTAAGAGATTAAGTGTCATCCAAGGACAGCGAGCGTTCTCCCATCCGCTCGGGGAGACGCGCCCGGTAGCAGTATCTCTTCTGCCCCGAGTGTGTGTGTGAGTGTGTGTGTGTGTGTTTTTTAGGGCGGGGAATCCTTTTTACGGATTCTAGGCATAGCTGTTTGGCCTGGATATGTGGCGACTCGACGCAGCGTCATACTAACTCGACACTAACGCCCCTACCCACTAAACCCTAAACCCCTTTTCCTTCTTTCCTCTAATCCCTCATGGAAACCGCCGTCAGGCATTACTTCGTGAAGGGAGGATCTAGCTACTGCTCTTCCTTCTGGTGGCTAAGGTGTTAACTACCTTCCTTCTATCTTCTGCTATTTGCTCTTTTTCTTTCGGTGGAACGCAAGTCTTTAAGGACTTCTGCTGCAAACGTGTTGGTAGCGTTCCAGGCAGCTTCTGATGACAACATTGCTTCTACTAGTGAATCTGGTTGCATTCTCTGGTTCAGGATCCTCTTCAGTTCTTCACGCTGTGGATCGAAACGAGGACATGCAAAGAAGACGTGCTCCGCGTCTTCAGCAGCTCCTGGGCAGGACGGGCACTCCGAAGAGTCATCGTGCTTAAAGCGGTGTAGATACTCTCGAAAACACCCATGTCCCGACAACATCTGCGTAAGATAGTAATTGACCTCACCGTGATTCCGGTTAAGCCAAATGTCGATCCGAGGTATGAGACGGTGCGTCCACCTACCCTTCTCTGCAGCATCCCATTGTAGTTGCCATCGGCCTATGCTCTTCTGCCGTTCTTCAATTCTAATTTCTTCAGGGATCAGTGCAGTTGACCTTTTTCGTTGGTAAAGGGCCCGTCTTTCCTCTGCTAGAACTCTAAGAGGTAGGGTTCCAGCAATGACGCACACTGCTTCTTCTGATATAGTGCGGAAGGCACTAGCTACTCGTAGGGCACTCAGTCGATATACTGGTCTAGCCTTTCTCCATGATTCTTGTGTCTTTAATGCGTCGGCCCAAATGGATATTCCGTAAGTGAGCACCGATATGACTACTGATGACAATAATAGCCTCCTGCTCTGTTTTGGGCCTCCGACGTTCGGCATCAGTCGTGCGAGACTAGCCCTCACTACTGACGCTTTGGCACTGACATGTTGCACTTGCTGCTTGAAGTTGAGTCGGGCATCAAGCATCACTCCCAAATATCGGATATAAGGTTGTGATGTGATTTCTTATTCGCCGACTTTCAGCTTAATGGTCTCTACCACTTTTCTGCTGGTAATAAGTACTGCCTCAGTCTTGTGTTGCGCCAGTTGCAGGTTCACTGCGTCCATCCACCGGTTAACGTGCTCAAAAGTGAGATCGAACATATGATTTATCTCGTCAAGGTGTTTGGCAACGATCACTACGGCTACGTCATCTGCATATGCTACGAGTTTGACGTTTCTTGGCAGAGTTAGTCTTAATAGACCGTCATACATAATGTTCCACAGGAGCGGGCCTAGAACTGAACCTTGTGATACCCCTCCAGTAATATCATACTCCCTCGGACCGTTCTTCGTGTCATACTTCAGGACCCTGTTTTTAAAGTAGCTTGCTACGATCTTAAGCAGGTATTCTGGTACATTCTTCTCTTGGAGGGCCTGCATGATGCATCTCCAATTGGCGGAGTTGAAGGCGTTTCTGATGTCTAGTGTCGCCACCAGGCAATACTTCTTCGTTCCACCTTTCCATCTGGTTCCTGCGATTGCTTCCTTGGCCGTATCAACAACCTGTTTGATTGCGTCCAGGGTTGATCGTCCTTTCCGGAATCCATACTGATTGTCTGCCAGGAGTGGGTCGACTACTGCTTCAATTCTCTGGTGAATTATGCGCTCAAATATCTTACCCGCCGTATCTAACATGCAAAGTGGTCGGTAAGATGACGGTTCTTCTGGTGGTTTCTTCCCTTTAGGTAACAGTACCAATCGTTGCTGTTTCCACTTACGAGGAAAAGTCTCCTCCTTGAGGCATGCATTATAAGCGTCGAGGAATAATGTTGGAGCTGCCTTTATGATGGTTTTCAAGGCTATATTAGGGATTCCGTCCAATCCCGGCGCTTTATTATTCCCTACACGGTTACAGGCCTCCAGTAGTTCTTCTTCAGTGACAGGTGGAATGTCGTCCAGTTCGCCTGGCGCCAACTGGTAATCGAAGTTGCGTTGCTATGGGAACAGTGCAGTAACGATTTTCTGAAGAAGTTGAGGACACGTAGGTGATGGCATTTGTTGTTTTTTCAGGTGGGTCATAACCACCTTATAAGGCCTACCCCACACGTCTTTATCCGCCTCGTATATTAGCTCTTTCCAGCATCTTCTTTTGCTGTCTTTGATGGCTTTATTCAGTTCACGACGCGCCTTTTTGTACTCTGCGATCAGCTCCACTGAGTTGAGCCGTTGATAGCCGCGCTGGGAGATTCTTCTCTTTCTATGACACTCTTTACGGAGGACGCTGATGTGGTCGTTCCACCAATGCACCGAAGGTCTCGAATTTATGCCACGTTTACGAGGCATACTGGCATCACAAGCATGTGTTACTCTTCTCATCAGGTCCTTAGTATGTTGTTCTGCACATCCAGTGTTGATCGGATCACCATCGAGGGCTATTAGCAATGCTTCTGGGTCAAAAGATTTCACCTTCCAACCAACGATGTTAGACTGCTTGATTGGTCTCTTGAGGTTCTGGTCGTTTGATATTTCCCAGAATATCGCATGATGGTCGCTGGAAGTGTAGATGTCCAACACTTTCCAGTTGTAGTCACCTCTAGCAAGGCTATTACTGACAAAAGTGAGGTCTACAATTGAGCTTGCGTCACGTGGTGTAGGTCGGCGTATCACCACTGTTGAGCGAAACTACATCTAGTGTAGTAAAGGCCTCTAGTAGTGCTTTCCCTCGTGCGTTGGTATGTTTGCTGCCCCAGTCAACTGCCCAGGAGTTGAAGTCCCCGGCTATCGCTACTGGATGGTAATGCTTCGCATCTTCAGTTAGTCGATCCAAGAAATCAGTGAAGTCAACAATGGAGAGGCTAGGTGGTGCGTAGCAGCTATAGAAGCGGATGCCCTTTACTGATACTGCTACTAAGCCGGCATTGCTGTTGTCGGCTGCATTTTGGAAAGAGAGCTTGCCACATGACCAGATGACAGCTTTGGATGTGCTATCAGCTTCCCAGGATTGGGTACTCAGGTGTTTATATGGCTCTGCTATTAGTACCAAGTCAAGCTCTAATTCTCGTACGGTCTGCATGAGCAGGTCATGCGCGGCCTCACAGTGATTGAGGTTAAGCTGTAATATCCTCATGTTTGCTTGCTTGTCAATCTCTGGAGTGCCTCTTTGTATACCGGGCACCTGTATGTGCCGGCGTGATGGGCAGCGTTCTCTGCGCTCTTATTTTCCGCGCATAATACACACTTCGCTGGGTTTTTACAGTCCGCAATCTTGTGTCCTTCTTGGCCGCATCTGATGCATAGCTTGGATCGATCTGTCTTGCTTCTGCACTGGGATCCGTGGTGCCCGAAATGCCAGCATTTGTAGCATTGGGTAGGTTTTCTCGTGGCTCTAATTCGGCAGTTGATCCAGCCAATTCGGATTTTACCGCTTCCTTCGAATATCTTCTGAGCTGCTGCAGCCGGTAGTGTCACGACAGCGGTTTGGGTACCTCTGTAGGCTTTGCGGATCTTGATTGTCTCTGGTAGTATTTCGCAGAGCTCCTTGGTTACCGTATGCAGGGCAGCCTGAATATCCTCCTTTTTTGTGGTGTCATCTAGGTCTCGAATCTCGATGTCTTCTTGTGGCCATTTGCAGATCATTTTGGCCTCCTCCTTAAGAATGTTTGCGATGGTATGTTGCAGGCCTTGGCCTTTGTCCACGCACTTCCGCGAAATCGTAATCAGTAAGACCCCGCTTCTGGTCTTGTTAATCTTGTCCACTGTTGTGCGAACCTGCTCATCAGGGACGTCCTTCTTTATGCGACGCAAAATCTCGGCGTACTTTGCTTTCTCGGCCGGGCGGATGATCAGTGCGTCGGGTCTGATCCATTTGAGCGGTTTTTTGCGCTTAGGCTCCGGCCTGGGCTTCTTTGGAGTGTGTGTGTGTGTGTGTGTGTGTGTGTGTGTGTGTGTGTGTGTGTGTGTGTGTGTGTGAAAGTATGTGAACCGCTTATAACTTGTGAACGGCTTGACCGATTTCATCGCGGTTGGTGCCATTCGAAAGGGCTTAACCGAACTTAGATTTTGAAAACTATTTGGACTGATTCAGATCTATAGATTTTGAGAAATCTTAAAAAAACTGAAAAAAAATTTTTTTCAAATGTGGTTTTTTTGGAATAACTTTTAAACGGCTTGATGGTTCGATTCCAAAAATTAATCAGCTCTTAACCTCAAAAAACCACGTCGATCGCCACCAGTCCGGTCAAAATCGGTTAATTCGTTCGAGAGATATCGTGAACGAAAGAAAACCGAAAAAAGTGTTTTTTCGGAATAACTCCGAAATTCCTAGCGCGATCAATTTAAAATTTAAGATTCTTTGTGAGGCTTGAAAAATTGCGTCGAATGCTGCCAACCGCGTGAAAATCGGTTTATTCATTCAAAAGTTATTGCGGTTTAAAAATTCAAAAAATAGTGTCTTATCAAATCTCTATCAGATTTTTGAGCTCGAAGAGCTCAAAGGCATAGGAAAGCAATCTCTTTGAGCTCGGAGAATTCAAAATAACCCATAAATTGTATTTTTAAGCTCGAAGAGCTCAAAAACGTCATTGGTGCAATTTTAAGCGCCTAAGTATGGAATTAGCGGGAAGTTGCAGGGATGGCCTTCAGGGTCAACCGTTTTTCTAATTTTTTTTGACACAATTAAGGTAAGAGACCCAGTTATTGACACTGGCCTAGTTGATTGACACTTTCAATTTTATTCTAATTAAAGAAATAAAATGTTCTTTGAAATCAATTATCTAAAAATTTATAATTCAACAATTATATTAATTTATTTGTTAGAGTCGATTTGTTTTATTTAATTAAAATAAAATTGCCAATAACTAAAATAAAAGTGTCAATAACTAGTTCAGTGTCAATAACTGGGTCTTTTACGTTATGAAATAGATATGAAAAAAGTGTGACTTATTTAAAAACTATGAATTAATAAAACAAAAGTTGGGGTCATACTTATTAATTAATTAATAAATTAATTTATTTATTGTTGTTAATTAGTTGGTTACTTTTTGTTTTTGAGGGTCAATCTCAAGACATATTTATTGCGTTATTTTGATCATGAAAATTTCGTTGTTTCTTTTTGTATTGATCACGGTGGATGTTTTTTCTTATACAAATAAAAATATGTATTTATAAACAAATATCTTATGTAAATAAATTTTTATAGATTTGTGACGTGTATATTAAATTAATTACCGATCATTAGTTATTAATTTGTAATTGCAATTGTAATTAATATAAATTACAACTAATGTTTAAAGGATCGATAAACGCAGGCCTCCTTGTCTAAAAACTTTGGAAATATTGTGAATAGATATTTAAAAACATTTTATAGTGTTTTTAATGTTTATTTTGTTTTAAGATTTTTATTTATTAAAAAAAAAAAAAATTCGACTCTTGATTGATTTTATATTAATTCTAAATATGAAATTTAAAAATTTGTATTGAAATAAGTTAATATCTGATAATTATAATTTTTTTTTAAACTGTTTAAAAATAATATAAATAATATTGAAAGAAAGTTAAAATAATTTTGATGTAATGTATTTAATAAATTGCATTTGAAAAAAAAAAAAAAAAAAACGCCCTATTAAGTCGAATATTAAAAAATTTATAGCTATTAAAAAAAAATTAAAGTTTTTCTTTGATTTAATAAAAAAAGGACGCATGCGCGCAAGCCTAATGTAAGCCTCGTGCAATTTAACTCTTGTGATAATTTATGTCGTTTTATATCGAAACTTTTTTATACATCCTTTAACTGTGTCCAAATCAGTAGTGTAGTGTTCGCTAAACCGATCTAATAATCGTTGGTTTTTAATTCACCGAAGAAACTGTGATTCTGTGTGGTAATGTAAAGTAACCCCACTTTAAGGTTAGGTGGTCATGCTAAAACACATCGATTCTGAGGAGATTATCAACACAGACGTAGAGTTGGTGACTCCGTCTTCTTCAATAAACAGTCAACAAGCTACTCCCACAACACCTGTACCGAAAAAAAAGAGAGGAAGACCCTCCTTAGAGGAACTGAGACTCCGAGAACGAGCAAACTCCCTTGGGGATATAGACAAATTACTAAACGGCATGAAAAGACCTAGAGATCTGACAGACTCTACTCCTGAGCCCACGCAAAACCCTAAGAAGCATCCAAGACGTCACAACTCTTCTCCTACAATCTCACCTACAAAAAAAATCTCTCTAGATATAAATATGCCCAACACCGAGGACTCACAAGGCCGTATGATA
This sequence comes from Cotesia glomerata, assembly GCF_020080835.1. Lineage (NCBI taxonomy): Eukaryota > Metazoa > Arthropoda > Insecta > Hymenoptera > Braconidae > Cotesia > Cotesia glomerata. Next base: position 14,757,563 of record NC_058165.1, read on the forward strand.
GAAATCCCAGAATTCTCGGAGATCTCCAACCAAGATTCCTTTAAATGGATCACAGAGCAATTCATTTCCCTGTTCAAAACCAATCAATCTCAATTCTCCCAGATCAAAGACTTTATCAAAGAATCATCGGACTCAATTCACAACCATCTTGAAACTCTGGAAAAAAAGTACTCTTCACTCTCTACGGAAATGGAAGCCGTAAAAGCCCAACAGGAGGAGCTCAACAAACGTCTAACCAACATTGAAACTGGTAAGTGTAGTTCCAATTCGTTAAACTTGGAAAGTTCCCTAATACCTATTATTTCCAGAGTTGAAGCGGTTGAAAAGGCTATAAAATCTGATTTACCAAACGAAACTAGCTCCACAGTCATCAACCAGCTGAATAGACTCTCCAGGATGGTTGAAAACCATGAGAGTAGAATGCGAAGACAAAACATTGTTGTCAGAGGATTATCACCAGCCAACCCAACCGAGGAAGTCACTTCTTCCCTAGAAAAAACTTTCGACATTCCAAAATGTGAGTTTAAGCTTATCAGAGAACTCGGAAAAAGGAGGAACTGTTTTGTAATACACCTTAACAAGCCTGAGCACAAAGCCTTGATAATGAAAACTAAGAAGAATAAGCTCATCAATACAAACGTCTTCATTGATAACGATCTCACACCTTTGGAACGAGAACAAGCATATGAGACGAGAAAAAAGTTTAAAGAAGAGAAGGAAAAAGGGACAAACCCCAAGCTTAGCGCAAACAAATTATGCACAAATGAAAAATCCTTAATTTGGGATAGAAACACTAAAGCGTGGACAGAAAAGACCCACAACTCTCAAAACGCACACTACAACAAACCATCAACTGTAAATTCCTATCCAAAAAACTAATTCCCACCAAAAAGGAGAGCCACCACTTCAATACAGCCTTATTTTGGAACTGCCATGATTTAGACAACTGTGACAACCTATTTATTCCCCAAGAAACTTTCGTCATCGCCATAGCCGAAACCTGGACACATCAACCACCCATTACGCAGCCTACTTGGACGAATAGCTTCAAATGTATCTGGTCAAATGCGACCAAAACCGCTAACAGAGGCAGAGCAAGTGGAGGTCTGCTACTCCTCGTGAGAGAAGAATTGGAATTCCAGGTAATAGAAATAAAAAACCATTGGATCTTCATCAAAGTAAAAATACCCCCCCCCCCAGGATTTAATACTAGGTCTAATTTATCTAAAACCTGACCTGGAGTTGGAAAACACTTTAGACTCGCTCCAAGTTGTTTTAGACAAGCTCGAAAACATGTACGCTGACATCCCAATAATCTTAGGAGGAGACTTTAACGCACGCCTTGGTGACCTTGATGGAGAAATTCCGCCTGATTCACTCAGAGACACGATCCTGCTACCTTCAAGAAACTCCCTAGACACTGTAACCAATCCAAGAGGTCTCGCCGTCCTAAACTTTATGTCTAGCAGCGACTTTATTTTAGTAAACGGAAGAATGACAGACGACAAAAACGGCAATATGACTTTCGCTGGTCCCAATGGAGCCAGCGTCATAGACTTGGTATGGGTAAATCATGAAGCCGCAAAACTGGTCTCAACATTCCGAGTAGAAGTGGACTCATTCGGCTCCGACCACTTTCCTGTCCAAATATCATTCCAATTCGACCATGATATTCCACAAGCTGAAAAGTCTCCATTGCTCTCCCCTACTCCGAAACTAATCTGGAAGACAGAGTGTACTCAACAATTTATGGAAGCACTATTCTACTCTCACCGGCTCGAGATTAACCAAGCGAACACTAGCTTGGACTCTCTAGCTGAAAACCTCCAGGCAGCTATTCATGAACCAGCAGATTCATCAGGTTTAAAAATCGTGACAAAACCGAGGTCGGTTAAAAGTAAACCTAAACGCCCATGGGAGGATAACGAACTTAGGTTTCTCAAACTAGCCCTTTTCAAGCACCAGAGGATATGTAGGAAGAGAGGATTCACGCAAACTAACCTTGAAACCTTGCATTTCTTGAAAAAAAATTTAAAGAAAATTAAAAAGACAAAAATTATAAACTACTATCGCTCCATTAGAAACACCCTGCCACGCACCTCAAGCCCTACTGAGTTCTGGCAACTGGTCAAATCGCTCAGAAGACCAGCGTATACTCCCTGCCCTATCTCACTTGACTCCTGGGAAGAATTTTATAATACAGTGTACCCACATAGAACCTACGACACTACCAACTTTACTGACGTACGCAATCCTTACCTGGATCTTGATTTCTCCTTCCTAGAAGTCAAAAAAGTGATCAAAGAAAGCAAGAATAAAAAGTCTCCAGGTCCAGATGCTATACTGAACGAACATTTACGTCACCTCCTCCCTCCATGGATCTCTTATCTCGTGACGTTGCTAAACAGAATCTGGAACGCGGAACAAATTCCATCCTCTTGGCCAGCAGCAACAATCTCATTAATCCACAAAAAGGGAACCCGAGATGATCCGTCAAACTACCGTGGGATTGCGCTGCTAAATAACTTACTCAAGGTATTAACTGGTATCATCCAAAAGCGATTAAACTCCTGGATGGAAAATCTCAGCATAATCCCCGAAGAACAGGCAGGATTTAGAGAGGGACGTAGCTGCCTGGACCTGTCCTTCACTATTTTAGCAGCCCTTCAATCTAAAATCAGAATGAAAGGTAACGCCGTTTACTGTATTTTCGTCGACTTCACCAGAGCCTTCGACTCGGTTCCTCACCATTTACTCTGGAGGAAATTATTTAACCTCGGCATCAGTGGCAAGATAATCAGGCTAGTTCGCGCAATCTACGAAAGAGCAAGAGTCAACCTACGTGTCAACGGAAATGCTTCCAAAGACTTTGAAGTTACCGAAGGCGTGCTCCAGGGCGACAATTTAAGCCCTACGCTCTTCATTTTATATATTGCGGATCTTGTAGCTTTCCTTGAAAGAAAAGGTTTTGAAGGCTTAAGTATAGGACCAAAAAAGCTCCTCACTTTACTCTTCGCTGATGACACAACCTTCTTCACAGCATCACTTACCGAGGCAAAAAAAATACTAGCGGCACTAGAAGAGTACTTTGATGAGAACAAACTGAGTGTACACACGGGGAAAACTCAGGTGATGATCAGTCGTGCATCGGGAAGGATCAGACAAAAAGAAAGAAACGCATTCTGCTACAAAAATCAACCTATCAAGATTACGACTCACTACAATTACCTCGGCATCACGATAGACAACTCCATCAAGGGAAAATTAGCAGCCCAAGCAGCACTACAAAAGGCTAAAATAGCAACCGGGACAGTCTGTACCTTACTTGCTAAAGCGAATTCGGACTCGTGGCAGACCAGGATACATTTATTCAATAGCATAGTGGGTCCCACAATTCTTTATGGCGTCGAAACCTGGGGAATAGACCATTTGGACGAAATAGATAAAGCTCAGGCTAACTTCTTCAAAAGAATCCTACTACTGCCTACAAACACCCCCGGTTATCTGATCAGGATTGAAGCTGGGATTACCCGGCTATCTGTAACAGCGCTCAGCCGAACCTGGAAATGGATAATACGTATCCTGGAAATGGATGACAACCGCTGGCCGAAAATTTGCCTTGTCCATCTGATAACCATAGCAAAAAACCCGCAGTGCCAGGAGATTGCAATGCCGGATATGTTCAACAACCTAGATCCCTCACTCTGGGAAAAACAACATCCCAAATTCCTCGAAGCCATCACCAACCGAGCCAGACGACTGGACTATGAACAATATCTTCGATCTACTTCGCTGCAAACCCAGCTAATCTGGAGTAAAACACCTTACACACCCAGATATCTGAAACTTCGGTGCCCAATCCATTTATCGCGTATGATTACGCAACTACGTCTCGCTAACAACTATAATTGCAGAATCACGATCTTTGGATTGCACATCCGACTTCTCCCGAAAAACTACTGCAGAGCTTGCAATAAGAGCCTCGAAACGGTCGACCACATACTGGCCTACTGTCCAGAGTTCGACGACCTGAGACAGCGATACTTCGAAGACATCATCAGGAACTACCCAAGGAACCTACGTACGCTCATGATACTGAATATCTACTCCAAAAATGATATGGAAAATGTGGCAAGATTTCTCACGGCAGTCACTAAAAGATGCTCCCTATCAAATCCTATCTAAACCCTCCTCCTATACACCGACCAACTGGCTCTCCTTAAACACCCACATAAATTTTTATTTTTATTTCTGTTTGCCGATCAATGTATTAATTTAACTACTGCTTATAATTCTTAAAAATTAAAAACTGTATATTATAATATAATTGTTAATTACTGAACATGCGTTCCAAAAATTGTTATACGAGAGATCATGTATATATACTCTTTAAAACAATAAATATACAATACAATACAGAATGATTTGATATGATAAAGAATGATTAAAAAATTAATCATTTTTAATGATTTCAAATCATGTAAATCATTTTCGAAATTTCACAATGAATCATTATGAATCATTTTGAATAATGGGAAATAGGCAGTATATGAAATGATTAAAGATGATTAAAAATTTTTAATCATTTCAAAACATTTCTAATCCTGAAATAATGTTCAAATTTTTGTCTCCAGTTACGATTAAAAATGATTCAACTAGTATTTAAATTTTTAAATCATGTGAAATCATTACTAATCCTAAAATACTTTCTGAATTTTAGTTACCAAATATGATTGAAAATGATTCGGTCAGTATTAAAAATTTTTAATCATTTTATATCCTTTTTAATCGTAAAATAATGCTCGAATTTTTTTCGCCGGTTATGATTGACTATGATTAGGTCAGTATATGAAATTTTGAATCATTTCAAATCATTTTTAATCCTGAAATAATGCTTGAATTTTTGTTACCGGTAATGATTAAAAATGATTCAGCTAGTATTAAAAATTTTGAATCATGTTAAATCATTGCAAATCCTAAAATACTTTCTGAATTTTTGTTTCTAGTTATGATTGAAAATGATTCGGTGAGTATTAAAAATTTTTAATCATCCTCAATCTTTTTTAACCGTGAAAAAATGATCGAATTTAATCACTGGTTATGATTGATTATGATTCGGTTAGTATTAAAAATTTGGAATCATGTTAAATCATTGCAAATCCTAAAATACTTTCTGAATTTTTGTTACTAGTTATGATTAAAAATGATTCGGTCAATATTAAAAATTTTTAATCATTCTAAATCTTTTTCAATCGTGAAATAATGCTCGAATTTTTTTCACTGGTTATGATTGAATATGATTTGATTAGTATTACAAAATTTATATCATGTTGAATCATTACGAATTCTAACATACTTTATACATTTTTGTCACCAATTATGGTTGAAAATAATTTCGTTAGTATTAAAAATGTGGAATCATTAAAAAAATTTTGTAATCATGAAATAATGCTAGAATGTTTGTAACCAGTTATAATTGAAAATTATTTGATTAGTATTAGAAAATTTGTGATTTTTTTTTAACGTTATAGAGTAGTGTACATCATTTTCAAAATTAATCATTTATTATTTCAAATCGTTGTAAATACTATTTTCGGCTTGGAAAATATCTGGAGACAGAGTGATTTGGAAGTATTTTGAATTTTTAATAGTCATCATCATAATGGCCCGAGTCGAAATTTAAAGCGTATCTCAAGCGTCTCAGGCGTTTAAAACGTATCTCAGGCGTCTCAGGCGTTTAAAGCGTATCTCAGGCGTCTCAGGCGTTTAAAACGTATCTCAGGCGCCTCAGGCGGTTAAAACGTATCTCAAGCGTCTCAGGCGTTTAAAACGTTTCTCAGGCGTCTCAGGCGATGAAAGCACGTTTAAAACGTCTCAAGCGTTAAGAGCGTGTTTGAGGGGCACACCGAATGTGAAATTAAAAAAAATCTATTTTTTTTTGTTTCATATTTCGATAGGTTATTTTTTTCCGTGTTATTTTTACAAATTCTGTAAGAATTACACTTCTAAGAATTTTAAATTACATTTGAAACTATGTAAAACTTGACATTCAAAATTGAATTCATAAAAAAGTTTTTTCAACCTATAATTTTTTCAGTTTTATTTTCGAAGCGACGCTATTCACTACAGAAACTGTAATTTTCTATTTTTATTTGTTTTTGTACTGTCACCGCTTGTAATCTGTCGGTTGCGAGTGAGAGACTTGAAGTTGCATTACCTGTTTAGTTAGCCCAACCAAGACGATTTGAAGTCTATGTAAATGCCTGTAGGGAGAAACTAATCACAGATCAGTTTCTTCCCTAGGGAAGCAAAGATAAAACTTTAAAAACCTTTGAAAATAACATACTAAAATTTTTAATCGATATCTCAAATAGTTTTCAAGTTACAGCCACTTGAAAAGTAGCCACTCGGCAGTTAGAATGAGATCATTTTATCTTTAAACGCGTTTTTCCCGAAACAGCATTTTTCGAATTTGCTGCAGCGATTACTCGGAGATTAATGATCCAATCTCTATCAAATTTTTATCTGCAAGTTTTGTAAATAGTTCTCCATACAATGATCTATCAATTTTTTGATCTGATCAAAAATCGAATTTTGGCAGGCCAAAAACGACCAAAATTTGAGGTAAAATTCAACTTTTTTTTTTTTAAACGCCGCCATTTTCTCAATTTTTGTCATTTTTTTTCGGCCGTAGGTCATTGTACGGAAAATATTTTCTAGTTCAACGAGAATTTTTTTTTTGGTTTTATCCACGGAGAAGGCCTGAATCATTGCAGCAGTGGAAGACCTTTTTTTTTAGCATCGTCGGAGATCGTGTGTAACTCCAAAAATATTTAATTTTTTTTCAAAAAATTTTTCTGTGTATTCTTAAAATATGTATAAATATACCCTCTTAAAATTTAAAACAATTGATAGAGTAGTTTTTAATTCCCAAAATCGCCTTTTTAGGCTGTCACACTAGGTGTGCTTCTTAAAAACTTTTCAATAATTTTTAAATCCGATTAAAATTAAAAAGTCACGTACTGAGTATTGGGTAAGAATTTTCTTTACCCATATTCTGTTTAGTTATGACCTTTAAGATTTTTTTATGATATTTCGGGCTAACATATGATAGGAGAGGATGGGGCACAGCGGCCCACTTAAGCTTGTTATTTCTTTTTGTGGTTTCTAACCATTAAATTTGTTTATTTTCCATCTATTTCAAATAAATTAGTTGAAATTTTGCAGAAAATCGAAAAAAAAATTAGGAAAACGGTTGACCCTGAAGGCCATCCCTGCAACTTCCCGCCAATTCTATACCTAAACGCTTGAAATTGCACTTATGACGTTTTAGAGCTCTTAAATACAATTTGTGTATTGTTTTAAGCTCTCCGAGCTCAAAAAAATAGCTTTTGTATGCTTTTGAGCTCTTCGAGCTCAAAAGTTTGATAGAAGTTTGATAAAACACTATTTTTTTTATTTTCAAATCGCTATAACTTTTGAATGAATGATCCGATTTTCACGCGGTTGGCGGCATTCGACGCAGTTTTTTAAGCTTCATGAAAAATCTTTGAGTTTATATCGACAGAGTGGAAGAATTCGGAGTAATTCCGAAAAAACGCTTTTTTCGGTTTTCTTTCGTCAACGATAACTCACGAAAGAATTAACCGATTTTCACCGTACTGGCGGCGATCGGCGTGGTTTTTTGACTTTAAGAGCTGATTAGTTTTTGAAATTGATCGGTAGAGCCATTTAAAAGTCATTTCAAAAAAACCACTTTTGAAAAAATTTTTTTTTGTAGTTTTTTTACGATTTCTCAAAATCTATCGGTCCGAATCGGTTCAAATTCTCAGGAAATCTAAGTTTGGGCAAGCCCTTTCGAATGGCACCAACCGCGATCAAATCGGTCAAGCCGTTCAAAAGTTATAAAAGGGTCACATACATCCACACACACACACACACACACACACACACACACACACACACACACACACACACACACACACACACACACACACACACACACACACACACACACACACACACACACACACACACACACACATACAGACGTACGGACATCATCGTTAAAATAGTCAGGGAAGCTTCCTGTGACCTTCAAACGTCGAGATCTGATGAAAACTCGATTTTTGTAAAACGGGGTGAAAACAATAACTTCCCGATTTTTGAAAATCTGAGATTTTTAGCGGGAAGTCAAAAATAAAATAAAATCAAACCCAAAAAATTTGAAAAAAAAATTCTTAAAATATAAAATGATGATATCCATTCTCTTTATTGCATTGGACTTTACTCAGAATCCACAGTCATAGATTCAGTGTAAAGATTGCAATAAAAATGGTCTCATGATTTTTCGTAGGTATTGACGAAGATTATTCCCCGAATATGTCTGTGATCATTGCGAATAATCGTATATCGACGTTCTAAGTAGCAAATTGTCTAACTTCACTTTAGAGAATCTTCAATAATACTTAATAGAGGTATAATATTTTTTACCCTCTGGGCGGAAAGTGGCAACTTTGGTCCCACTGCACTAAACAAAGTTGCCGCTTTCCGCCTTCCTCGGACAAAAAAATATTATACAGCTCTTGGGAAGTAAAAACTCGGCTTCGCCTCGGCCAACAATTACATGTGATCTGAGGCTTTTCTTATTTTCCTTCCCAAGGGGTGTAATATACTATTTGGTTAGGATTATTCAATCATTTATAAAGAGAACTATAACTGCATCAAAAAAATCACTCTAAAAGTAAGGAGTTAGACCAATTGCTAATTAGAACGTCGATATTAAATGATATTAAATGATTTATAATCTTGATATTTTTGTGTCATAAAAGCACAGACAGTTATAAGCCTTACTTAAAAAAATTACTAATCAATTATTTAATTTGATTAAAATGAAAAAAATACACAATTTATGACAAGAAATAAATAATGGTGTATACTCATGAGTGTTTACAAGTAATTTCGATTATTTATAATCGACTATCCACTATCGACTTTATTCAACTGATAATGTAGAAATCACATTAACCTTTTGAGCCCTCCGTTCCTTTTCATCCATAGATGTTTATACATACAATGAAACCTAACTATGAGAAATATGAAAGCGAAAAATTATACTACAAAATGTTTGAGATTAAAAAAAAAAAATTAACCGCAATGTCATTAAATTTAAGTTTATTTGATAGAGTATTAGATTTAACGTGCGCGCGCAAACGCGCGTCAGGAATGTTGGTATGAAATTGTTTGATGATACGTACATTACGAATCTACAAGTAATGTTTTTGTAAGTTTATGCACTCAAAAGTTATTAACAATTTAATTGCTTAAAGTAACTTTTTGGCAATAGGGACTTTAAAAATGATTTTTTTTTCAGAAGTCTTTATTATTATAAAACGAAGATTTTTCAATGAGATAGTTTTTCAATATCTCTTATAGATTTAGAGATAATTAATTTTTTATAACAATGCGCGTCAAGTGACTACTGCGCATGCGCGCTCTCACTCAACTTGCTCAGGAAGTAAGATACAGTCAACTTATTAGTCGACTAATACTTATAATATATTTGACCAATCGCATTACGAATAAATTGACTTCACATATATTTCATCTCAACTCCATGTTGAGTTTTTTCTTGAGATGATCTACATTAATTTTAAAAAATTTTTATTATTTTTCAAAAATGTTTTTTTTCATTCTTAATCATTTATTCATTTCATTTATTGAATTTGATGATTTTTGTAAAAACAAATCTTTTTTATTCTTAAGAAGATACTAAAGTCATAAGGGCGTATAAAAAAATATTCATTTTAAAATTTTAATTTTTTTGGTAGTAAGAAAAATTTGATTTTTATTTTTTTTTTTCAAGTCCAAAAAAAATTTCATTTAGACAAAATATTTTTTTTTACCTTTTCGCAATGAAGAGCTCAAAACTTTTAAATAGAAAATTTTTCAAGCATTTTGAGCTCATTTGTTTTATCCGCGTTTCTAATGCCTAAAACGTTTTAATCACGCTTACAACGCCTGAGACGCTTGAAATACGTTTTAAACGCCTGAGACGCCTGAGATACGTTTTAAACGCCTGAGACGCCTGAGATACGCTTTAAACGCCTGAGACGCTTGAGATACGTTTTAAACGCCTGAGACGCTTGAAATACGCTTTAAATTTTGACTCGGGGGTTATTGAAATAATATTTGAATTTATTCTTCAACACTGAATTCTAGTCTCACCACTTTGAAATTTTCTGAATTTTAATTTTTTACCTTACGATTTTATTTCGATATTCTCTCATTGTTGTACATTGTAAAAATTCGAGAGTAAATTCCGAATGAAATTTCACTTTCATAACTCGTAGTAAAACGTATAACTTTTTTTCAACTACAAAAATTGAAAAAATAATTACAATTTGAAAAAAATTCTTTAATTAAACAAAAAAAAATTAAAAGGCTA